>NC_085033.1:3704035-3854951 GCF_963692335.1 Osmerus eperlanus
GCAACAACATGACTGCACAGCGTCGGCACACGCATGCATATCCATCTGTGTGTGTTTGTGTGTGTGTGTGGCAGGCCTCTGGGTGAAGCCGCGGCCAGCAGGAGAGGGTACCTGGTAGGTCTGCACGATGATGAAGATGTTGTCCACCCCCACAGCCAGCACCAGGAAGGGGATGACCTCGATGACGATGAGGGTGAGGGGCACGCCGGCGTAGCTGAAGATGCCCAGCGAGCACGCCACGGAGCTCAGCACGATCAGGATGCCCGCCACGCCCAGGGAGACCCTTGGAGTCCACCTGGTCAGGACACGCACAACACCACCCGCGGGTTTAACGCGGGAGTCGTTTTGGGGCTTTTCTCCCGAGTGCCGACGTGAATGGCACGTGCGGAGAGCACGGCGCCAGATCAAGAGTCAGACGTTCTTTACTACCCCACATGTTCCTTATTATGCTTAGGGCTACTTCCTCGTTTTCCAACTCCTGGAAGCAATCGAGGAAGTCAGACTAGTTCAGTTTACAACTGAATAGGTGATCGATTGCGATGCTCTAAAGATGGATGTGAAGGGAAGTATTTGCACGGCCAGGGGGAAGCAGGTACCGACCTTGCTTGGTCTATGAAGGACTGTTGTCTAAGTACACACAGCGAGAGCTGTCGCCATCCAACTCATCTGAATAATAGCTCAGCCTCTCATCCTATACAGTCCTATACTGGAGGACCAGGACTAAACTGAGACACAGTCCTGTATCCTAGTGACTGGTTCAGCGAGTGTGTGTGTGTGTGTGTGTGTGTGTGTGTGTGTGTGTGTGTGTGTGTGCAGCCTCACCAGCAGTCTTCTCAGGCTGTGGATGTGTCCCAGGGCCAGGGAGATGTAGACAAACATGATGGCGTAGCTGACCACCACCGTGCTGAGGTCGCTCTCGCTCTCGCGGTTGATCTCGTCCTCGATGCTCCTCTCGGCGTTGAAGGCGAGCGTCAGGTTGGGGTTGTCGTACCTCTTCAGGAAGGAGATGAACCTGGGGGGGCAGGGGGGCACGGTCGGTACGGCAACCCCACGTGGTTTTGGAGATGGCGGCACAGCATGTACAGCGCAGAACGTGCATGATCAGTGTGTGTGGGAGGATGGGTGCTCACTCTTTCTCCCAGGCCAGGGCTTTGCCTATCCGGACAGTGTCGTTGTGGTAGTTGTTGACAGGAAACGTGATCACCAGAGCTGTGGCGTTGTTGTAGTTGGTGGCTACGGCGGACGGAAACAAACGTGCAGTAAGTGCAACGGTCAGGGAATTATGCGGACACAGCTCTGGAGAGTTCCGATGGTTTACTGCAGAACTGCCCACGCAAACATTGGAGCGGCAGGTCTAGTGTTTCAGCATCCCCCCCCCCCCCCCCCCCCCCGCAAAAAAACTAAACCTAAATGTGTTCCCAAATCACTTTACATGACGTGGTTTGGAGGCTAACTAACCGTCATAGCCGCCTAGCGCCAGCCAGGGGAAGATGGGCCCTCCGAAGGTGCCCATGCAGGGGTCGTGGAGGGGGCTGGTGTCGTTCAGGGAGGCTGGAGCGCTGGTGAGGAGACAGGGACAAAAATCAGCAAACTGTCACCACAGTGTCACCGGCAGATATCTCACACACATAAGACATGGTATTTAATGCCTGAGCTTCCTTTTGTAGTTAGAGACAAGACAGACAGACAGACAGAGAGACAGAGGGAGAGACAGAGATGTTACAAGTATGAAAGTATAAGAGATCAATATCTGGAAAAATGTAACCAGTTAATTGAAAACTACACAGAACTTGACATAAATGAGAAATTAAGGATATCTCTGGGCGAAGGGCCTACTGCAAGCCTTGCCGCTAGATATGTATCTAAATGTCACAACCTGAGGGACAGTGAATCAACCTTGTCTGTTAAAACCTTTCTATATCTTACTGTAAGATGCATTTATCTGTTACTTTTCTACAGTCCACAACTTACTATGTTACTGTTATTTTGCCATATTATTACTGTTAGACTTCTTGTAAAATGTTATGATATATATGTTAAAATGTCATGCTAATAAAGCATTCTGAAAAGAACAGAACGAACGAACTAACGAGAGAGAGACGGACAGAGACAGAGACAGAGAGAGAGAGAGAGAGAGAGAGAGAGAGAGAGAGAGAGAGAGAGAGACAGACAGACAGAGATACAGAGAGACAGAGAGACACAGAGAGACAGAGAGAGAAAATTGTGCAATGCTCAGCAGACATTCCCCTATTCTCAACACCTCAAGAAAAGAAAAGAAAAAATGGTTAGAGGAAATGAGAGACTGGTCTGCATATAGCCAGGTAATTTCCTGTCCAGCAGGTGCACTGGAATGCAGCGGTACTTAGCAGAGGCATAGTCACCTGACACAGTAGAGGAAGTGGGTGTGGAAGTCAGCTATGGTCCAGAAGTCATCAGTGATGACGCGGTCCAGCTGCGTGTGACTGTTCTGGAAGTAATTAAGGACACTGAGGATGGTGCAGTTGTTGTTGTAGGGGGCCAGGGGCGCCAGGCAGATGTCCTTGAGCGTGACCTTCTCCTCCCCGTAGGACGCCACCAGGCCTTCAATGGCCAGCTGCAGGTCCAACACCTGACCGGACAGGGGGAGAGTGTCACACAGTCAGCTGGAACTGCAGCAGAAATGTCACAGGGCATCCTGACAGGGCATCCTGACAGGGCATCCTGACAGGGCATCCTGACAGGGCATCCTGACAGGGCATCCTGACAGGGCATCCTGACAGGGCATCCTGACAGGGCATCCTGACAGGGCATCCTGACAGGGCATCCTGACAGGGCATCCTGACAGGGCACCCTGACAGGGCATCCTGACAGGGCATCCTGACAGGGCATCCTGAATCAACACCTCAAATCTTAGCTTCTTAAAGCACCAATATACGCAGGTTTTTTTTTTAATACATTTTGTCACGAAATGCGAAACACGAAACGGAAGCCTTCTGCAGCCTTTCGCAATTTCTCAAGATTACTCAGAACAGAATTTTTTTATAAACTACAAACCTCACCAACCCCTCTGGGGCAGGCGTCTGCCTCACCTGGTGCAGGACATTAATGTCCAGGATGGATTGGAAGGGGACGTCCAAGCCGGTAGGGACGGGCTGGTAGACAACGCTGGCGTTGACGGTGGTGGTGATGATGATCTGCTCCGCCCGGAAGAAAGGCCCGAAGTGGCTGTCGAAGTACTCCTTCTCCTGGCGCGCCTGGCTGCTGGGAGACGACCACAGCTCTACCGGGTCCGTGGTGATGCGCATGTAGGCCAGGCCCCCTGAGCAGGCGGACACTAGGACCAGGCTGCTCAGCACCACCAGGAGGGGCTGCCGCACGCAGAAGGAGCCCCAGCGGGTGAACAGGATGCGCAGGGCGTTCTCAAAGCGCTCGCCCAGCGTCTCGCCGCACGTCGCGTCAACTGGAACAGCGGGAAAAAGTAACATTTAGGGGGTCAGGGACGCTGCCGCGACCAGGTCATGGTACACCAGCACAGGCTCAAGTTTAGAGGTTCAAGGTTCGAAAGGCTTCGTTGCTAAGCGGGGGGGGGTACCTTGGTCGATGCTATCGTTGTTCAGGGAGAGAGGGTCGTTGCTGTCCAATATGGGCCCATACTCTGACATGATTGTCCTTTTCCTGAACCAATGAAAGCCGGATGAGCCATGGTTAGAACAGTGCATTCAAAATCGCAAACGGCTCCCAGTTGAGTCCCAGTCGACGGCGTGAGCCTTCAGCCCTTCCTCACCTGTAGCCCCACGCGCCGACCGCGGCGCCGGCAAAGAGGAGGAGGAAGGCCATGTAGGAGACCCACATGATGACCACCATGGCGTCCATGCCCAGGATGGTCCAGGGCGGGGGGCGGGGGGGAGGGACGGGCGTGGGGCCACAGACGGCGCTGCAGTCCTGGCAGGAGCAGGGACCCGAGCCGTCGTCCAGGACCTGGGCGCAGCCAAACGTGGCGTTGTTCATGGGCGTCATGTTGGACACGGGCACATCTGCAGCGTCAGTGGACATGGGTGATGGTTAACCCTATACTCCCAAAACAAAGCTTTTTGTTGTTGCCGGGTTTTTTTAAAGAAAGTACATACAGATCTTCACCTGAAAGATAGAATGGGATTTGTACTTTTTGCATTCCTATTCACATGGGAGGCGACCATGTTCTAGACTTGTTTTACCTGAGAAGATGGGGTCAATGGAGAAGGGGCTCTGGCCATTGCTGGTGTCAAACATATACTGGATCCAGTTTGTGGGGGTACATTCACTGGCGTCCTTGCCGCACAGCAGTGAAAGAGCCTTCACGTTGCTCGACGGGGCTTGGACGTCCTTACACGCGTTGTACATGGCTGCCAAATTCAAAGACATTTTTAACCTCCGCACATACAACTTCCCCTTAGCACTGACTAAGCCATACTTCTGCCGAATGTCACGCCAAGCCTCTGAATGCAACTTCTCAAATAGAACAAAGGGTGTTAAGAGCCAACAGTGACCCAAAACAGTGCTTGGCGTGTGCCAGTTCCTCTAACTCCGACAGACCTCACCATTAGCAAAGGTCTCTCCGATGTAGTACTCCACTTCCACCACGTTAGACTTGTTGGTTGCGCCTGGGTCAGTGTCGTGGGTGATATTGATGGCCTTGATGAACTCACTCTGGTGGGGGCTGCATGTCAGCTCACAGAACAGGTTCATCAGGTTGTAAAAACAGGCAGGGCAGCTGCACAGAGTTCACACAGAGAGGGCGTAGAAGACACCATGACATTGCAACGGTCAACCATTAAACCAAAAACAACCGTAAAACACATTTGCATTCGCTAGTGGGCTGTTTAGACTATGCCAATTCTGTCAAACGTATTCTTAAGATTGTACAATTATAAAAAATGTAAACACCCGGCCAGAGACTTGAAAACAATTGATTACAACAAGGAGACAGGCTGAGGTCGGCGCCGACACATGAAGGCATGATTTCCTACCGAGACAGAAACTGAAGGGGCAGCTGGAGACTTCCTTTGAGTGTGCGGAGTTGTTGGCCATCACAGCACAGACTCAGGTTCCCATACTTATACCCCGGACACAGCTCCTACACACCCACAAACAGGACAACCACACTTAGATCTGTCTTGACTTCATGGTGAAAGGGGGAAGACGATATCGCAAAGCAAACAAATATGATCACACTTCAAGAAAAAAGGCCCCCACTACACATGAGATGTCAGATGTATGCCCTCCTGGTTGTGGGTAAGCTTACATCGAGCAGTTCCTCCTCCTCCTGGGGGAGTGGTATAGGCGGGCCAGTGTAGTTGCAGTTGTACTTTTTCCCCTGGACCTTGGCGGACTCTCCACACTCTCCATACCACACACAGTGCTGGGCTTGAACCTAAGTGACACAGCAAAAGCAGCATGACCCCTGGTTGTGAAAGCTACAATCTCTATTTGAGGTCGTTTTTTAAAACGGCGTTGATCCAATCACAAATCATGACAATCAGGTGAAAACTAACATTAGGTTTAATTACATTCAAACACCAAGCTATCAAATCAATAAAATCATAATGACCCTCTTAGCCACCTTAAGGTGTACCCGGGTTTGTGCTTGTTATTAGCCAAGATACTGTAGTCAAAACCAGTGCTACTACTGAGGAAATGTCCAGGAAATATAGGCTACACATTTCACAATGTTTATTCTCAAGTTCCTGGAGACAATCAGAAATTGAAAGACACTCTCATATTATTTTGGTTAGCCTGCTTTAATTGTGTTATCTTCGGGTCATTCTGACCCATCAGTCATTGTGACCCACCGTCGTATTGCGACAACTTTACCGCATACAAAAACAAAGTGAAGCATTTTCTTTTAACCGTCGGGCTGTCTCAGACCCCCCCACATTGCGAAGGTTAAAAGAAAATGCTATTTATTTGTTTTTGTATTGGGTAAAATTGGGTAAACACAACGATGGTTCGTTGTGAACCTTTGGGTCATGTGACCCGAAGGCAGCACAAAGGTTAAAAGGCCAGGTGGTTTTCTGACTACTATTTATTCCACAAAAACGTGATATGAGATATGTCCCATGGGGCCTCATTCGAGTTATATCTAAGAATAAACATTCACTTCCTCTAAAACATGTTCATGATTCATGTCCTCAGTCCAATTTAGACATTTGTACACTTTTTTTTTTCTTCTAAAAGGAGTTTATTGATTCTACAAACTGTTTTATCCTTCTATGCTTGTTCCTGAATTACAGAAGCACTCCGGCTAAAATATCAAACTTTGTGGGAAACTTTAGACTGCCATCTACAAACTGGGGTGTTTGAGAACTTCTATCCACTTAAATGTTCAGTGACAAATAACACGTACGATTATGAAATGGATTATGAATTGGATGCCACCTTGTGGCATCCAAATTCAGTCCTAGTTTGTCACAGTTTAACGCTGCGGTCTATACAAGTGTCCATCCTCCCCCACCCAGCAACATGCTTGATGAGTAAGCTGCTTTGGAGAATCACAAAACATTAAGCTCACTTATGTAATTAGCTAACCTGTGTAAAGAGACGGGCAGGACATTCCACTAGCTACTATACAGTATTCCTCAGTTGTACTCAATTTCCTTTATTACAGTTGCCTGTGTCACGCGAGGAAGCGATTTAAGGAAAAACTGCAACTCTGAACAGATGGAAAAGCTAGAGTCAGTTGGAATAACCATTAACTAGTAGATTAGCCTTTTTAACCAGTCATGTCAGGATGTCTACTGTACAGTATTAAATACTTTTGACATTTGATAAGACCACATGTGGACCACAATGCATTTTCAACTATTACGATCATGTAGTTAACCGTCGACTTATAAATTGGGTAACAATGACGTGACCCTTTCAATGATACTAGTAGCTAGTATCATAGAATCCTACAAGTAGCCTAGTTGATGGTTATAGAGTTGTTTAGCGTTGTCTAACTTGACATGGAGGTTAGAAGGATGATGAGTTGTGCCTCATTTGCTGCCTACGTTAGCTAGCCAGCTAGCCTGATATGCTTAGCTTGCAATCTCACAAAGAGCTCACATCACATGATTAAAACTAAGCATCGTTATATCATGATCTTTTGCCCAGCATTTCATCCACGCTATCTGACTGTAAATTTGACATTTGACATACTCTTCTCTCTTTGTTGCGCATTACGGAGCTAGAACAGAAAGTTCATCAGAACAACACAGTGCTCTGAAGTAAACTTGATAGCAAGCTAACATCTAACTAGTGCTACAGTACTAGCTAGCTAGCAAATGGGTTAGCCAACAATTTATCGTTTCATTAGTGATATTCACTTACCCATTGATATTGCCCCTCTATTATAATTATCAAGAGGAAAAACAAAGAGAAATGTGTTCTCTGTGATAAGGGTCCCATCCCTCTTTTCAAAATACCTACACTGACACTGCAGTGACGTTGCGACACCGAAAACATTTCCTGTTATTGCCTTTCTCTTCTTCACGAAAACAAATTAACTGTCTACTGCCACCTATTGGACATCATCAATTCTAACTTTTAAATTATTTATAAGTTTATTATTAATATGCAAAATAAAGACAAATATGTCTACTAACATATATATTTTTAGCCAACTTTTTATGGGAATAAAATGATTTCTTAGACGTTTGACAGTTTAGGATCTTGACAAACAATAGCTGTTTACATGCGAAAGAATTTTGGAAAGGTTTTTCATTAATTTATTAGCCTTATGAGTACTTATTTTTCATTAGACCCAATATATATAGGGTCTGGCTTTATATTCATCTACAAAATGAATTAATGTCTGATATTATGTACATTACATATGTGGACATGTGTGTCTCAATGCATCTAACCTGTCCCTAAGGATGGAGCTGGTTATATTGATGACTTGCAAGTCCAGCCTTTACTGGACAGATAAATCAACTAGTGTCATGACATGATTTATTTATGTTTGTTTGTCCATCTGTCTTGGAATGCCTTGTTTACATTTTCAAATTAGTTCTCTAACTTCATCTTTCAGAGGGACTTCCAAGTGAAAGCCAACACCAGCCTCTTAACTGGTTATTTTACTGACTTCTATTATTTTCCCATCCATTTGAATGATTATTCATGTATCCTATTGTCCTCAATTCCAAAAAATCGACATTGTATAACTGCATGACCCATTGTAAATATTTAAACACAAGAGACATAGTTCAATAAAAAAAGAACTTTTATTCCTTTTCACCGAGAAATGAAATCATTACAATTCAAGAAGTGCATATTTATGTATAAAGTGGCAGGACTGTTCTAGAGAAGGAATGATAGAATAAGTTCAAAGTGTCCATTTGAATATATATAGTACACAGTATTATCACACACATTTTATGTACCTGTGTCACATCTGCAATGGTACTGTAGGCTCACAAATAGCAACTATGTTCCTTTAAAACTAGGAAAAAGATTCATATTTAAATGTCCTGTCCCTGCAAGAGTACATGACTTCAAAGCACTGAGCTGATCAATAGAAGTTGAGTCAGTACTTAAGACTGTACAAAATGGCAACAAGCATCGAGACCATGTAAATATTAGAGTCTGACATACACACAGAGGTGTCCTAATAGTGATGCTATTTCTCTGGGCCAATGCGTCTCATCTGGGCATCATAATATGGGTTTTGGAACCCTCAGCAGGGCCACGATAGGCTCACTAGGCCATCTCTGTGGATCAGTTCTGTCATTTCTCCAAAGCTCCTGGTTCGCCAAACTAAATGGACCAGCCCAGCCTGCGTTAAACTATGTTGTTTTCTGTAGACACCACTCAAACACATGTAGATGCAATATTCAGGGTCTCAAGTCCCGTAAACTCCAAACATCTACCTGCAATGCAGGAGCAACACACTGCCACCACTGACCAATGTTTTCCAGTCACATATCTCATTTCTACATGTACCATTACTGTGTGGTTGGGTAAGCTGCCACAGTCATTACTTACAACAGAAATTCTGACTTCCATTGCACCATCTTGTCTGGTAGTAGTGTCTCAACTAACATATTCACATCACAGCATTCTGTGCTACATCGTGACTGATTGACCATTTCTGACAGCGGGCAATCTGAAAGTATTGTGCTGTACAGTATATGGTAAGCCTAATTCAAATGTGGTAGTTTCAGTCCTCCAAACACACTCAGTTCCAACCGAGAATTCAACCATTCCCCAAATTTGTCTGTCCATATAGGTTTGATAAAAGGCTTTGAAATGAGAGTTTGACAGTACACGTCTTACAACATTTGAATGAAATTGAAAGCTGCACGGCTCACTAGAGACCTTCAGGCAGGGATAATACAGTATACTGTATAACACAACAGAGCTGCTCACAATACCACAAGCCCCTCCAAACCAACACATTCTGCCCTATCCAAACAATATGGAGAGCATGCCTCTATGACTCTTTCCCACCCCTCTGGGAGTTGTAGTTCCTGGGAGGAGCCATCAGTTTGGGCCCAAGTACTCGGCGTTCTCTGCAGATGGGATGTGACCGTTGGCGTGGGTCTTGAAGGTGGGGGTAAAGTCCTGCTGGTAGTCTGGGTTGTCCATGCTGTTCTGAGGCTGGATTGTCTGAACTTTGTGGACTACAGGGCTGTTAGGGGTGGGGGCCAGGAACACAGGCTGGAGCTCGTTCAGGTACTCTGGCCCATCCGCTCCATTCTTAAAGCAGTTCAGGTATTCTGTCTCTGTGTCGTCTGAGGAGATGGTGGGGAGGAGGCCACGGGGGGGGCCAGGGTGCTGATACACTGGGTTCAGCATATCTGAAACCCCATTTTGGTTCATGTAGTCTGTGGGGGGGAAATATTTTAGTCAGGAGAGAGGGCAAGGTTACCAACAGTTCAGTTAAGCCCTAAACACCAGTTAGGGTCAGGGACGAACACTGTGAGTGATATTTTGTAACCTTATGCTTTTTGTACAATACAGGCTTGTGTTTGTTGGGGGCTGATTGCTATATTGTCTTTAGTTACTTATTTAATCTTATACAGCAGGTACCTTCCTGTACATATTTGCCTAATCCAGTTTCCTTTGGGATAATACAGCAATTTTATCTTAAATGCAGGTAGCCAGCAGACCTACTGTACATAAATGTAGTCCAATATACTGATGACAATGATGCACTACTGTCAATGTCCAGTAGATGGCTCTTTTCTCCACCACGCAAATTAAAGAGTGTGCTCAAGATAAAAAAAAAAAAATGGTACTCTAGACAATCTCACAACACCGTGAGTGGTCATCAGAGGTTGAGGTTCTTAACACTTGCCTGGGGCTGGTTGGAAGGCCTGGTTTAAAAATCTGTCTGTGGGATCAGGAATATAGCGAAGAACCATGCTTCCGTCTCTGACGGGGAACAACCCATGCTACAAAAGATGAGATAATGTTATCCAAGGTACTGTTGTGTTTACGCAGGAGAAACATTGAAGAGAGAGTGTGTTTGTGATTGTTTGTCCAAACATCTCTGACTTACCCCGTTCCTGCTGTGGCACGTTCCAATACTGCTGTTCAGGCTCTGCAACACATGTTCAAAATGTGTCAAGACCAACAACAATCACATCCAATAAGATCTTTGTTGCAGAAAAAACACAGGTGTGTATTATTTAACCTGAATGATAGGTCAGTGTTAAATTGGCTATCATCTTCAGAGACATGCATGGAAGATGGGCCAAAATGGAGAGATTGACAAAACAGCCAAGGCAAAGTAATTATTTTCAACAGACTGAAGAGAAAATCGAACTGTAAATAGGCAACCATCTGTAAAAATCCCCCGGACCATAAAAGGCTGTGTCCTGGCAGTGGTATTACATAAGCAGGTTTCTCCCAAACTGCAGTCTTATTCTGCCCCAAAAAAACATTAACAAGTGCTGCAGTCTGCAAAGGTAATCAAACTTGAAAGGTTTTGGAGCAACCAGGCTTTCAGAGGCAGGCATGGAGCCCAGACAGAACCCTGGCTTCTCGCTTTCTCACAGACAGACAGATAGAGCAGAGGATTTCTCCTTCTCTCCACTGCCATTATTCATAGGACACCTGGGAGGAAGCGGGGGTGAGGTGTGTGTGTGTTGGGGCGGGGGGGTTGTGTGTGTGTGTGTGTGTGTTGGGGCGGGGGCGGGGGCGGGGGGGGGGGGGGGGTCAGTCGTCACGGTGACAGTTAACCAGAAACTGAGGGATGGGGTCAACTTGGTTCAACCAGGTAAAACCCACGTGGAGCAAGATTCAATTCACTCCATTTCCATCACCACCATATGTTTCTTGTGACTGAATTTCACTGCAGTGGCAAAGAAGTCAAGGCATCAGCAGGGCATGCATCAGCATGACCTCAAACCTGCAGGCAACTATCAAGCACAGGGCTGTTGGTTTCCATCCAAGACGTTCCAAAAATGTGAATCAAAAAATGTGAATGGATCCCAGTACCAAATGAGCCAGTAACTTAACTCTCTCATGATATGCACAGCTCCATTAAAAAGGTGATATAGTAGATAAATACAAAACTGGATAGGAGGACATTCCTTTATATGACCCAATGGGAATGTTGTCATTTCCTCCACTTCCTGTCGTAAAAGGTGTTTCAAAAGCATTTCTCCAGTGCAAAAAAAAAAAGTTGTAGGCTGAGTGGGTGACGAGTGGGTCGGGGAACCGTGAGGGGACAGGGGGGAAGCGGGGGAGACGGTGACCCACCGCCGAGTGGAGGAGCTGGGTCCTGGAGGTGCTGGGGCTGCTGAAGAAGCTGTGAAGCTGGGGCACCAGGTACTCGTCTGCATCCACGGCGTCCTCCATGTCCTCGCCGCTGATCAGACTCCGGTAGAAGCGGTTGTCCGTGGGGCTGGGGAGGTGCATCCGGTCGTCCCCCTGGAAACGACGAGCGTCTTTATTACCAGAATAACCTGGGCCGTGCAGTCAAGGACGACGGGAGGACACGCCGCGTGTGTCGATTGGTCCTTCGGCGTGGGCGGGGTTACCTGAATGACGAGGTAGCGTGACGGGTCACGCGCCATCTTGGTGAACTCGGCGATCAGCTCGCGGAAACGTGGCCTGCTGTCCGCATCGATCATCCAACCTGCAGGGAGGGCAAACAAGGAAAATATGATTTACTCTTTTGCTGATTCAGTGACCGACTTGTAGTGATGGACTGTTTCCGCAAGCCGTCAGCCCTCTCCAGTAACTCTGGGCTGGGGTGGTATAGCATCCGCCAAACCCCTGTTCGTCCCCAGAGGTCGTCTTCCGAATTCAAGTTGCACTCCTTGTTTAGTTCATCACCTGTTTTTGAACTCCAATCACCACCTGCATGTAGATCCCCTCTCACCACAGTCACTTTGTGAAGCCTTGTCTTACTGTCGGCCTATACACGGGCCTGTTCACCCTGTCATTGGAGTTACCTGTGCTCTTGTTCTAGTTCCTGATCCTGTTTCCATGTACACCTGTGTACCCCGAGTTAGTTTGTTGGATTAACCTTCTGCTCCCATTGGCTCCTGTCTCTGACCCTTGACCTGCCCATGACCACTCCCCTACAGATTTCCTCCTCTACACCTGTTGACCGTTGCCTGTTTTTGACCACTATTTCGGATGACCCCTTTGTACTCTTGGAACCTGCCTAATTGAAGATCTGTGGACCACTTGATCCTATTCCTAGTCTCACATTACAGGTGGGCAAGATCAACCAAGAATCCATCCAACTTGCATTTGACCATGATCATGTAGACGTCTATGGTGCAGATAGGTGGCTGGGGCAGTCTCTCCCCCTTCTCCAGCACTCCAGCAATCTCACTGGCAGGTATGCCGTCATAGGGCTTGGACCCGAACGTCATCAACTCCCAAACCGTCACACCTGGGTGGAGAAGAAACAGTAATGATATGTATCAGTAATGATAGCACTCTAAATACCAACTGTGTTTTAATTCCAGAGATGCTGGAAGAGATAGAGACACGCAGTGGAAGACTAGTAGAAGGTAGTTTCCACGATATAGTAACATCTACATGACTGAGTTGGCCTGGTCCCCCCAGGAGTGGGAGTTGGCAGGTTCCTCCAGCGCGGGAGACGTTTTTAAGGGATGAGGAGGGGAGGAAGTCTGTCAATGCAGTCAGGAGTTGCTGCTGATGTATTTGCCTTGCTGAGCGGAAGGCATTATCGAGCCCAAGGGAACTGGAGACATGCCCACTGTGTGTGTGTGTGTGTTTTGTGGGTCCCTGTTTGTGCGTGTACTCTGTATTTTAAATCTGTGGCTTCTTTAAGCTCCCCACATGCCAGTCTCAGTGTCCTTATCTAACCTATTGTAAGTATAGTACAGTCTATTATCGGGACAACACTCCAATTCATTTCACATTCGACATTCCACAGTATTTTGTGGAATCCGGAGAACAAATATAGATTTGCTGACTCACCATAGCTCCAAACATCACTCTGGTGTGTGTATGTCCTGTGCAGAATGGACTCAAGTGCCATCCATTTGATTGGTACCTGTAGAGTCAGTTAAAAATCAATGCACAGATGCCTTCACAGATGGCTGCTGTTACACCGCAAATACTAATCTAACACAGCAATAAAGTCTATAAATAACAGTGTAAGCCACAAATTCTTGAGCAGACCTTCCCTCCATCTGCGTGATACTCCTTCTCGTCTGCGTTGAGGAGCTTGGCCAGGCCAAAATCGGTGATCTTGACGTGTTGGGGGGTCTTCACCAGCACGTTCCTGGCAGCCAGGTCCCTGTGGACCAGGTGACGCTCCTCCAGGTAGCTCATCCCCTGGGGGTCAGTGAGAGGCCAAAGGTCAAACGTTTGATGACTTGATTCTCCGACACTATGTTTTGTTCTCACTAGTTACAAAATGATTGTGCTTAGTGAGGCTGTATATGTAAAAGCTCATTATTTTCATACACATTTAAATATCCAAATCTAAAAGTAAAGCTTTTTTTTGAAGCTCTACTTGAGTATACAGCAGATTGGCCTTACCTTGGCAATCTGCACACACCAGTTGAGCAGGTACTGGGAGCCAGTGTTGTCCTTGTTCTCTCTGATGTAGTCCAGCAGACAGCCGAAGGGCATCAGCTGTGTGACCAGCTGCACCGTGGAGGTCAGGCAGATCCCCAGCAGACGACACACATGGGGGTTGTCCACACTGGCCATCACATAGGCCTCCTGCCATACACACACACACACACACACACACAGGGAAAGCGACATCGATTTTGATGTTGCATTTACTTGTACGAGTACAGGTTCATGCATTTGTACTTGGCGAATCAACTTGAACCTACAGTATATGTATGCAGACATGTATGTACAGTTCTGGGTTTGGGGATTATAGTGTTGATTTTATATTAATGTATTTAACTCTCCCTCAAAGGGAATAAATAGTAATTCATTTAATAATTTCATTAAAAATGTTGTTTTGCATTTACTGTATACTTGTACCATCACATTAAAATCCTATACTTTCTGAATATTCTAAATCCTGGACTGTATCGTTATGGACAATGTTTAACTTTCTGTGACTGGTTCCTTGGCTGTTCCTCTGCTAAACTCATTAACGTGGACTAAAACACTGCCCGCTGCCATGCCAAGAACTCTTGAATTTGAGAGTTTGAATCCCATTTCCTACACCCACATGGGTGGGGGCTGCCTTCTAGAAACACAAGCCATTTCCCATTTGAAAAAGGAAATGTCATTATTTCCAAATAAAAGACCATGTGTTGGGAATTAGAAGAAACCTGACACAAATTGACCAGTGTCATGCAATAATCTTGAGTGTTCACAATAAAGCAGTTTGCTTCTTAATCATGTCAGAACACAGTGGTAAAGTATTTCAAAAATCAAGAGTGCATTTGCACAATGGGTAATTGTAAAGTACTCGAAATGTGATCACTTAAAACAGACAATTATATTCATAATCGGATTATCTATTCTAAAAACGGACATACTCAACTCATCAGAACTTTAATGATCAAAAACTCACATCCAGAATGTCCTTGTTGGCTTTTGGTGATGTCCCTTCTCGTAAAACCTTGATGGCAACAGGGATCTTCACATCTTCTCCTTCTGGGACCCACAGGCCCTGAGACACAGAGCTTATTTAACAAACTGATAACAGGAACCCAACACAAAACGTATACTGTACTGATATGCTTTTGGAGGACACACACACAGGCATACGCACACAGATTCACCCTGAATTCTAGAAGTTGTCAATAATAAAAAAGTTTTTGTTTTGTTTCAAGGAATGATCAGGAACCTACTGAGTGCATTGGAATACATGATGTGGTGAGATAAAAATGTGACTTAATTGAATAATTGACAACAGATGTAGATGAGGGATAAGGGAGGGTGTTTGGGAAGGGAAGGGATAAGGGAGGGGTCCATTTCAACTATTTTAACTCTTCACATTGAGTGCTGCTTTAGCTCAATTCATTATACTGGATCTCTCAGTGTAACACTCCTATCTAGACCTAGAACTTCATTTACCTTGAAAACGGTACCAAAGGCACCTGATCCCAACACTTTGATCTTCTTGAACTCAGTCTCCTTCAGGATCCGGAGCAGAGCCTGATTGGGTGCCTCTCCACTCGGGGTCAAAGGTTCAACCAGCTGTGGAGGTTGACAAGTTTCAGTAGAGCTCTGTGGTAGGACTCAGGTCAGGGTCAAGCCACATACAGCACCATGCACAACATTGTTCAACCTATATAGGCTCATGTTCTATAAGATGTCCTTGAGTCTTCTGAATGGCGTCCCCCCCAAATAGAAATGTATATAATAATTATTATTATTATTATTAGTCTCTGCTGAGCCTCAGTACTGGGGCGTCAGAGGGACTCTGGGTACTGACCTCTCTCTGGGGCGTCAGAGGGACTCGGGGTACTGACCTCTCTCTCCTGGAGGAGTCGGCGCGTTGTCCTCTTCCTCTTGATGTGGCGCCTGCGCAGCAGGACGAAGACAGACAGGCCAGCGAGGAGCATCGCTAGGAGCCCGCCCACCACGCCCGCCGCAATCATCGAGAGGCCTGAGGTTCTGGATGGAACCAGTCAGGGAAAATAAATCAATATTCCAGCCAGGAAACAGAGCTTGGGACGTACTCTGTTTAATGCAGCTGCACCTTATTTGCAACTTACAACCTCAGTTAAGAGTACAGTATGTGTTCACTTTTAACTCACCCTGTCTGGCAGCCTGTCAAACCAGGACCGGTACATCTGTAAACAAATATGTTTATCACTTACGCTGAACATCCCCAAATGTGTGATATTGTACAGAGTTTAGAATAGGCAGTGCAGTAGTGGATATTAGTGTATGCCGTGTAGGAGTGTTAGATGTCTTTACCCCTGGGTGCAGTTTTTATGGCACAGCTGGCACACGTTCATTTTGTCTGCGTATTTCCAGACTAGAGTGTCGTCCTCTCCTGGCATGCCTTGCGGGCAGCGGGAAACACAGTTGGGTCCGTCTTGGAAGTTGGCACACAGGGTACAATTTGTTGGACCCTAGGGGAGAGGGGGGGATATGATAAATTGCATTTGACCATATCCAATTGAGTGAGCACTTTGTAATAAACATCCGTAGGCCACCGGGTGAAAGATTCTCCTCAATATCTCACACTTTGATTTCCATAATAATATGTCGAAAGTGACAGTGATTTTCTACAGCCATTTCCCTTTTCAACAACGGCTCACAATTCCTCCTTGTGGCAAATGTCATGCCTGGCCACTTTAAAGAGGCACATCCGGTCGGTAAGGGTATTGATGCAGAGACGTGACTTGTGATACACTGCGCATAAATTACATTGAACTATGCCACCGCTATGAAAACAAGATCACGCAGGCATGACAAAGGGCAACAGTAGCAGAAAACACAGACTGTGGATGGCAGTTCTAAAAAAAACAGAAAGCGTGCTGTTTAAAGGGCAGACGTACAGGTCCAGAGCAGGTCTGGCTTTCATTGAGGGCTACGCACTCGGGGTCACACTCCATGCAGGCTTGGTTAACCACGTACTCCCGACGCTCTCTGCAAAAACAATCACACAGCTTAGCCACACACTGTCCTTTCACTCCCAAGGACATTTCAATCTCAAACGCTTATTTGCAGTCAAATACCTGATTCCCCTCATTACGGGGCAGTAGTTAAATTGTAAGCACAGGGACATACAATGTTTGACCGAGGACTCCTATAGTTAAACAGCGACGAGTAAATGCTCAATTCCAGTTAAGATCATGAATAATTCCCAAACCTCTTTATTGTCATTGTGAAACACTAAAAAAAACAAAATGTCCTACATCTAATATGAATCTCTTACTCAACCGAACTCACATACACAGTGAGTTACAGTCACATACAGTCACATAAACTTCAAATAAAATGTTGTACGGAGGGGAAAGCCTGAAGATCCCACTAGCGTGTGGTTTGACGAGATGGACAGAGGAGAAGTGTCCTTCAGAGGGAAGGAGTTCAGGCTCACCCCTCCAGGACATTGCAGGAGCCCACGCAGGTCCTCTCTCGGCTGTAGTCTCTGCAGGAGAAGCACATGGCCGGCCCAGGACCCCAGCAGCCGTCGTTGGTGCACATCTTGTCACACGAGCTGTTCTGCAGCGCTGGGACACACAAATACATCATCGTTTATGTTCGTTTCCTTCTACGCGAGCGACAGTTTTTTGGGGGCTAAATAAAACAGCGAGATGAGGTCGAGCGGCGAAACGGTCCCTCTTCTGTGATCGTAAGCATAAACGTTTGTTTAGTTAAACCCAGAATCACAGATCGTTTACCACAGGCGTCTCCAATTTGGATGCTCTCCATACGGATGGTTTGCTTGTCGGACTTAAAGAGCCGCTTCCAGTGGCGTTTCCTGGTGTAGCACAGGTTAGGGTTGTCTGAGATGACCACATCTCCATCACTGATCTCCTTCAGAGAGCGTAGGCCCAGGTGGTCAATGTTGACCTTGGTGACAGCCAGGCTGAATGCTCCACTGAGGAACGCCGTGTAGAATGGAGGGCAGAGGACAGAAAGAAAGGCAGAGACGAAGAAGAATTACGCGTACATGTCGTGAAGGACTTTTTCATATTATACTTTGTCCATGTTATGTACACATGACTTGTTCATTAACTCGATAATATGACACCCTTAATGCACACAGAACAGATTTCAATACATGGTGCTGAGCAGAGGCCATATTGACACAATCTGTGTCATTATTGACACAGTGCAACACAGGTGGAGTCAGGCCTAGACTCCAGCAGCGAGCCTACCGCTTGGTTCTTCCTCTGATGATCTCTAGGTTCTCAAAGGGGCTGAGGGAGGTCATGTTCTCTGGCCAAGTCTGAATCAATAAGTATCCTGAAAGAGAATTGGTGAAGATTTTAGAGTGGAATGGGATTGAGGTATAAGACACCAAGGTATACTGTGAGACTTTAAGGTACAATACATTGAGGTATTACACAGATGTGGACAGTCAGATATATACACTGTGATAAAAGCGTGAGCACGTCTGGCTGGGTGAAGGAAGAAGCATGTCTCACAAGCCTGAAGGTGCTTTTGTACAATTGATCTCACCAGTAATTTCTTTCACCGTCTTGAAAACGTCAAGTTTGTAAGGGTCCAATCTTGGTGTGTTGGTGAACTTGTCTCTACAGACAAAGACAATGATAGAGTACCGTCACTCATCTTTGCAAACGCATCAACAAGAAATATTATATTATACGGCAGTGTATGAGTGATTACAACTGACCCGTAAATGGATGTGTGGATAATAGCAATGTCTCCATGGATTTTGGTGCAGTTTTTGAAGGAATCAATGTTGGAGGCATTGACTGACAGCACCTTGTCCAGTGTTCCCACATTGAGTCCATTGCAAACTGTAAATGATCAAGTCCAGAAACAAGACACAGAGTAAGACACCGAAGGGAGTTCTCAATTCCAAAAGTCAGGAAGTGAGTCTTATGCATGTCATTAAACGGCAGCTTCAGTCTGGTGATTGTGAGTTCACCCCTACCTTTGGGGCACAGTCCATCACACTTCCTGCATTTCCTGAGCCCTCTCTCCTCCACTTCGTAGGTTTCATTGTTGCATGTCCTGACACATGCGCCATGGTCCGTCACCACATAGTTATCTGAGGTGTGTCATCCAATCAGGTGGGTTTATGTCACAGTGGAGCACATATGTGCAGTGTGTACACGTTAGAATGTGGAAATGATATGATGAACAGGATGAACCTATCAACTGCGGTATCACTAAAATGGTTTACAGTAAATGTACATTGCACCGACCCCAAAACTGTGTTTATAGAGTTTATATTTGAAAGGTGGAGGTGGAGTTGTTGTATTCAGGCGGCTTGGAATCATTTTCTATCCTCGTTTATGCAGTTCATGATTAAACTCGGAACCAATTGTCTGTGAATGTCTAACATCCGTAACCTATGTCCTAGCACGTGGAAAGCACATATTTCCTGTATGACCCCCCTCCCAGTGCACGGGCTCCTGGGGTCTTACGTGGGCAGCGCTTGACACAGGAGGCCCCAAAGTTGTACTTCCCATCCGGGTTTTGGACCAACATGTGCAGGTTTGGGTCGTAGAGCTGGAGGGGGGGGCAGTGGCCCTTACACGTACCGTCGTCCTGGAAGTCACGGCAAGCCTGACGGACAAACAACAGCCCTTAGGACCAGGCCAGGTCACTGGGACCATAACACAACCCCCACTAATGATAACACTGCATTCCACCCCTAGTCCCTCAGCCCTGGAGCTTCTCAGCTGGAGGAGCAGCCTGGCTCTCTAGCCACCATCCAGGGCCATCGTGACCACACATAGATTCACAGACTCATAAATACATTTGGGGGTTTGTATCACCAGACTGATGCCAAACAATCACAGATTTGCCAGTGAGATTGGCAATGACTCAAGGGAAATATCACAGCTAGAGCTAGGTAGATAAATGAGAAATGATGACAGAGTAGCATTCTGCCTAGATCACAACATCAACAGCGGTCAGTAGGTCAAATGTTTGCACGGCCCCGGTTGTGAACCGAGGACGGTAGGGTTTTCGCTCACCAGACAGTTGGTGGGCCTGGGTCCAGTGCAGCCAGCAGCACAGTGCTCGTTGCAGCAGTCACTGGGTGAAGGGCCCTTGCATCTCTTAGAGCATTGCTCAGCACAGTTCAGTTTAGTCACTGCAATGGGAAACCCAATTAGACGAATACTACGTCTTACTACATCCACGTGTCATAATTCTCTCTGCATGCTGCTGTAAGTCAGTACTGTGCTCACATGTCTGGCAGTTTTCTGGTCCAGGTCCCCAGCATGAACCATTAAAGCAACTTGGATCACATCTTTTACCTGTTTGGAAAAGAGGAGAAAACACGTGTGTTAACACACATCCGCCATGCACATGACGACGTTCATATGTTGTGTTGTTGAGAAACATTCGATTCTTACAGAGTGGGTTGTTGCTCAACAGCGGAAATTCCATTTTAGGTTTGCTGTCGCCGTTCACAATGTCATACCACTGTATCGTGTCAACATTGCACAGTTGGTTACCTGAGAACTTCACTCCTCCTTTTAGTATTTCTGCCCAAAAAAAGAGATGGAAAACACTAGAAAACAGATTGGTCACCTTAGCAAAGCAGGCTTGCTCTTAACATTTAGTGATATAATGTAAAAATAACTTTTTTATTTAAAAAAAAGCACATCCATAAGAGCACAGTGATCTAGCAGGACTGACCTGTCAGGCTGGTCAGAGGAAGCTCATTGGTTCCCAAACCCAGGGTTCTGTTATAGTTGGATAGCACAGACAGTGCATATTTTTCATCGTAGAGAGAATGGCCTCGGATGATGCGCAGGTTCTGCAGAGGAATCCTGGATGCAGTGTTGAGGGCAATCAGAACATAACCACTCACTTCCTGAATAGACTGGGAGCAAAGTAGGAAAACCATGGTCAAGGTCAAGGTGCTGTAAAGCACAGTTAGGTAGAGGTCATCTGCACCTGGAACACCAGTCCTAAACCCATTGAACCGACAGTCGTCTGGCATCCTCTGTACTAAAACATCAACGTTTTAATGAGCCCACAAGTTACTCTGGACAGGCTTGCTGTCGACATAGCACCGGACCACATCCGTAGGTTCAAAAGGGCTGGCTCAATTCTTTCAGCAGCTGTGGCGAGTGCGTTTCAGATCTAGTCCAGTGGTTTCCGTAGCGTGTGTGTTTCTTACGCTGAGAAAGGACAAGTCGTGGTGCTCCTCCATGTAGGTGACCTCCAGGTTCTCCAGGATCACCGTGCAGTTGCTGTAGGTCTTCACCATGTTCAGGTAGTGGTCCTCTTTGGAGCCCAGCAGGTTAAACTTGTTGGTGATGCCCTGGCACACTGTAGGAGAACACAGTGGAGGTGGTGAGAGGAACACAAGTGCATCTTCAACCACTGCCAGGGTGAGAACCCTTTGCATTCCCGATCTATTTCTAAAGTACAAACATGTTTTCCCTCTCGACGTCATTTGAGCGTGAGGAAGATTTGATTTCAGTCGGTCTTTGTATTTGTGTTCTTTCATTGTCATAATTTGGGTCCGGTTCACTTGCAACAAGCAGATCTGGATTTCATCTAGAATGTGAACTCGATCCCCACACTAGTGCGAACACTTGTGGAGCAGCACGATGGATGTATTTATCTTGGCAAAGTGCTGAATCTTTCCAGTGCTATTCAGGCCAGCTTAGACAAACACATACAAACTCTCTGGGCAATGTCATTTCTGAACTATTATTCAGATAGTCCATGTGATTCACTTGGTAATCATCTTGTCCCCTCAGCTTGCTGTCATAGGAAACCATGGCAACAACAGAAGGTGTGATGATCTTTTACGTCACTGAAACTTGCCCTTGAGGTTTCTCGAGATCTACCAAGTGTTTGTGCTTGATGTATTAACACTAGTACTGGCAAAAACAAGAGTTTTTAAGAAAGTGGAACAAACACATCGGATAAAGGTCTGATAACTCCAGCTAATCTTGTGTTACGTAAGTGTTTGGATAAGCGAACAGGCAGTGGGTATTAGTGTAGGTATGCAGACGAGACCAGAGGAAGGGTCATCTGTATTGTCAGCTAAGGAGAAGGTACTCTAGGTATTCTGAAAACACAACATGTTGCAGATCATTCTGTCCCCTCAGCTGCTTCAACAGGTCTTGACTGATGCTGTAGCAAACGATCAGACATCTCCCTGGTCGTGTGCAGTAACACATCAAATACTGCAGACTACATATTCAATAGTAGCCTATGCATTAAAGAGAGAACTACACAACTGTAGATCAAGATTACTGTTCTTTGTGCCTCTAGGTGTCAACGGTGACTTCTCTGGAAAGAATATCAAGCACTTCAGGGCAAACAAGACATTCTCTCCCCTCTGTCAGCTATTGCGGAGGAATTTACTGGAATGCATTTCCCTGACATGTCTGCTCTTGACAGCCAGAGCAACAACACGCTACAAAACACCAGCCACAGCAGGGGACACACCTAACTACACTAATGCTCACACAATACACGTTAGACCCTATTCATTTCCAGAAGTGGCTCACAATGAAATAAGCCAACACAGAGAAAAAAATTCTTCACCACTGAAAGATTGGCCTTTAGGGAGGACAGCTAACCAGTTGATTATTATTTAAGTCAAAAGTATTCCACAGCGTTAGAGAACGCAAAACCATTCTGTAAGAGACACTGCTGCAGTCAGAGCTCATTTCACACCACCACTGTAGATGGATACAGTCAGTGAGTTTAAAAAAAATGAAACAGCTGTCTTCGTCTGAGAAAACCCGTTCTCTTCCTCATTAGCTCGCCCCTGAGGGGGCTCCCCTGATTTGAACCCTACTGTCCAGTAGCCTTCGCGCCTTGGCAACAGAGACAGGGTAGGGGAGCAAGCGGCCCGCCGTGATTAGAGGAGGCATGTGAAATTTAATTAGCGCTCCTTATTACCCAGAGCGCAAACAGTGATCAACAAAACACTGTCACAGCAAATCTGTCTACGTATGGCAAGATTGGATTGGACATACATTATCTTTCATGATTATGTATTTGCGATGGTGATGATTTATTTGGTGGCTCGCCATATCAGGTTTACATCCATATCAGCGCCATGCAGCGCTGTCATGCCGTGAGTCGTGTATGTTGTGCAGTGATAAATCAGCACATTTTCCCTGACCGGGATCGTCTTCGATGAAATATGAGCAAAGGTTGATCAATGTATCCTCCCTCTCCTGCCTGGCTCAGATGGCACAAGGATAGTAAACACTGTACTGTATCTTCCATCAGCTGTTTTATGGTCATTGGCCTGACATATCAAGGCAATAAGCCACTTCCTCCATCAGCATGAGAAGGTAAACCTCCAGGTTCAGTGGCAGCTGAGGTCTGAGTAACAACAATACAGCAGAGGCAGGCTGACATAAAGAAACATTTAGAATCAATACCAGATTCATAATCTGGGGGAAGGGATGGGTTGACTTTTGGTTTAAGATGCAATCCTCTGTATCTGAAAGCTATTAACATACCTTTGACATTCTGGAGCTCTGGTTGTGAATCACTACTATGTTGCAATTCAATTTGAATTCTTCCTGAGAAAAGAGAAAAACCTGCCAGTAAGAGGTTCCCTGATGGAGAACCGTATTGGCAATAAACCCTAACATGGAACATCGTTTTTCCATAGCACCTGGTGTGGTTGAGAGTACGAGAGTAGGAGCGTGAGAAAGCAAAACAGTGAGAGATACAGATTGTAAAGTTGCCCTGATTGCTTCATTTCCTCCAGCTGTAACAGCGTCACCTACATAGAAGGGAATTAAGGAGTGGCAGTGCTGAAGTGGCACCGGCTCATTTACTGCCTTATACACCTGTGTGTGTGTGTGTGTGTGTGTGTGTGTGTGTGTGTGTGTGTGTGTGTGTGTGGGTGTGTGTGTGTGTCTGTGTGTGTATGGGTGTGTATCTACCAACATATTGATAGATAGAAATAAACTTCTTATTGTGCAATTTCCCCTCAGGGATCAATTTGTATCTATCTTTATGTATGTGTGTGTCAGTCTAGCATGTATGCATGTACAGTATGTGTGTTGTGACATTATGAGAGGACGTGTGGTAGAGGGGCGTTATGTTCCTCTCCAGGAGTGGCTACCACGCCACAAGATGGCTGCCGGGAACACTACATCTCCCAGAATGCACTCAGAAGGGTGCAAATACCTCAGCCCGCTGATTAACGAGGGAGCTCAGGTGTGGGAGGGAGAGAGCAGAAAGGAGTGGACACACACACCAGGCAGGTACATGGAACAAACTTTTTTCCGCTTTGGAGGAACTTTAATTTTTGCACCTACGGTAGTAGGATTCCAGTTAAGAGCAAGTTTATGAAGCCTATGTTTTTGCCTTTAAAAACATCTGTGTGTGTAAGAGAGAGAGAGATGTAATCAGGTGGGTGACATTCTGCTGGGGAGGCCATTAAAGGACATTCCCTGGAGCACACTGTAGTAAGCAGCACCCAGGCTTACAAACCAGCCTGAGCAAACCAAGTTATTAGTCATCAACACTTTCTGTAATGTGCATCGCATACAATATCACTCCTTTGAGGCTGCCCTGTGTCGAAAGTCAGGGGGGGGGTGTACATTAACGTTTCTTAAGGCTACCAGATCACTACATTGTACGACTGTGAACCTCATGTGAAAAGCCCTTCTATGTCTTCTACAATTTATAAAAATCACATCTAGCGATTTTTCTTTAATACACTGCACCCAAATATAACACATTCTAGACAATAGTGCAAAATGCTGTACCAATGTTATGCTGGCATACAGTTACTGTATGTCTGGCACTAATCCAGACGTAGTCATCGTGATTGAAAGGCCACTCCACTGTCGACAGCAGAAATGACCCAACAAGGTTTTCTTCCTCTCATCCACTACCTGCAATTCAATTAGGCCTCAGGCCAGAGTCCCCTGATTATATTACTCCAAACTATATTCATAATCAAAGGGGAGTGGTTGCATTAATTGATATTCTTATTTCTTCCTCCAAGTCCCAATCATCGCATGAACATTCATGACTCTATTCATCAATATTGCTACAAACATCATCATCTCAGTATACAGTTATTCATATCTATAATTACACAGAACTGCGTTCTCAATATCACATCAAGTAAATTAAACTAAACGAACATGAAGTTTAAGAAGGAACCTGTGTTTCAAGACAATCCACCAACCAACTAACCAACCAACCAACCAACCAAGACAACCAACTTATTTTTTGAAGAGAACAAAACAGATTCTCTGTATAGCAGCGCTGCTTTCCTTGGCCCCAGTACAAAGAGTGGTCTCCTTGGGGGTGCTCTGTTTCAAGTTTCCAGAACTCCAGATCTCTTGGAAGCAAACATCTCCCCAGCTTCGTATCATTGAGGGAGGAAAATAAAGCACTTCCTCAATTCTTCCTGTGCATGGAGCTCCCACTTCCTCCACCCCCACCCTCCGGTTAGTTGTCAGGTGGAAATGTGGGATCCAATAAAACTTCACGATAGAATTCTAAAGACAATACTATGGTTACCAAATCCAAAGAACAGACAGATAAATGCAAAGAACCTCCCAAAACTTAAATCTAAAGATCGTAAAAATGGTTTTGAGCATGTGTATGGATGGGCCCACATACTTGCAGTTGAAGAACACACAACTGAGATCCTGTTCTTTGTTTTGTGAGGCCAGAGGAAGAGGCCATCTTCTTCCTTTGTGGGGAATGCATCTCCGTGGGAGATGCATTAATCCCTTTGAGAAAACATCTTTGGGCGTCTCAAAAGAATAAAAGGTCTAACTAAGGATATCCCCCCCCCCTGAATATCTGAATGTATGCAGGAACACAAGCCCTCTGACATCTCCGGAAGTTCATCAGTGCTTGGGGTCGTTCAGTCAGAGAGAGCCAAGCACGACGCGAGCCCAGATGCTAGCCTTTGTCTCTGGGGAGATGCTGTGGGGGCCAGGATAACATCTTAGATGGGAGCTAGCTAGTGGACAGG
This sequence comes from Osmerus eperlanus, assembly GCF_963692335.1. Taxonomy (NCBI): domain Eukaryota; kingdom Metazoa; phylum Chordata; class Actinopteri; order Osmeriformes; family Osmeridae; genus Osmerus; species Osmerus eperlanus. The sequence continues at coordinate 3,730,041 of NC_085033.1, forward strand.
AAAGATGGTAAATTAGCCAACCCAGATGTTGAATAGTCAATAGCCCCAGGTTATGCTTCACATGAGATAGACGGCTAATATTTGTACGGATTCAAGAGTTGTAGACAACTATGTCAGTGAATCATTATTGAAAAAGGTAACCGTAATGACAAGACAAATAATAAGTTCTGGTCTCAAAACTCACTCCTGTGTTTAATTTTACAGAGTGCTGGCTGAAGTTACAGCTAGTCTTTGAAAAAGTAGGGCTTCTGTCTGGTTTAGAACCACTCAACTCAGAACTCAGAAAAAAACACCAAATAAAGACCAGAAAGGCAAATGTTTACTTCTCGTAGAGAATGTTCTGTAACTGCCGGTGAGACACTCCAAATATATGTAACTGGGGCCGTTGACTGTTTACTCTGAGCCGCTGTTTAGGAATAATGGCTGTAAGTTCCTTAGAAACACACAGGAATAGACCCAGCACACACAGTTTCAAAGGTGCCGCATCAACTATTGGGGCCCCAAGATCCACCTATTCTCAGACATTCTCCAGTCATATCTTCAACTAAGAATGGGAGTGGTTGCCAAAAGTGTATACAAAACCAAATCCAAAGTGAGAAAAGCAATCACACTCTAAACTTTATGTAAAGTACAGCATGAATGGGGCATTCATTCCATTTGGCGGGACAGGACCACAGGTAAAGATATAAAAGATTAGTAGTTCAATGAGCAAAATCAAATATTGTTTATTGTGCCTATCCAGCCCAGCTGTCGTATAGTCTGACCATTGAAAGCAAGTGAAAGAGAACATACATAGAAAACCTGAACAATATCATTTCTAGCATTTTCTGTTTGAGAATCCATTCATTCTGAAGAGACGTTTCATCCCCGCCCCCTCATTCCAACCGACCCGCTCCCCAAAACCCCCAAGCCTCTACCCCCATCTCATTAAACTTACAATAATCTAGCCCCTATACTCCCAAGAAAAAAATGGTTAGCATTCTACCCACTTCCTCTCTAAAAGTCCAGACATTCTCCCTATTGTACCCCCCCCCCCCCCCCCCACGCACACACACACTACTCCACTGCTAACCCTACACTCCTCCTCAATCCCACAGGAAGCAGGAGAGGAAGACGGGAGAAGCAGTGGGCGGCAAACTCACTACTGCTTACTCACAGCTTTCTTTCACCCTCACCAACAGTATCTTTTAAAAGCTGTGCCTGGAAAAGGTGAAAGAAGGAGAAGACGAAAGAAAAAAAACAACCACGGGCTCCCGAAAAAACAATAACCACAAAGCCCAAAACATTTCACACATCATTTCATGAGGAAAAAAGCAGCTGTGTGGGAATCCCCTGTTGGTTTCAACATTCCTGGAGACATCCCAGGTCGAAGCTTAGCAACGCAGAGCGTACAGAAAGATAAGGCTCTGAATCAGGTCTGTACTCACAGAACCAACACAGCCAGTCCTTAAACAGATTCCTATTGAGGCCGTTTGAGCAATATCAGGTCAAAGAGACCTTCTCACATTTAGAAAACAGTTCACTTGGAACTCTCAGAAAGGAAGTTGGAGACTGACTGGCCTGGTGCTGCTATGTAACCACCTCTAGAGCATCAAGCTCTTCTGCCAACTGTTACTGACAGTCTTAGTCACTTTCCAACTCACTCTCTCACTGTCTCTCTAGACCTCACTGTCTACACAGAGGCCCCATAAAATGCAGAGAGGGACTGAGGTTTTAGCATTAGTTCTGCTGCCTTTCTGTTACTCAGTTCTTACTCACTGGATAACACATTTTGCGCTGATGAATAGTTTCCTCCTCGTTCAGGTTGACAGCTTAGGATTCAAGGACTCAGCACACAAGCAGAGCTAAGAAGCTTCCAGAATAACCCTACCCACGGAAGAAGATTCAGTTACATTTTGTCTTGTATCAGCCAAAAGCGCAACCAATTCCATTTTCACCGTGAAGCTCAACAGAATTTAGTTATGACTTGCAGATGACACATCAAACTGAAATGTCTACAATGCAATGAGATGCCAAGGGGCTTGAGCTGGGGTATAACGAGGGCTTGGTAATAATCCTCATAGTATTTTTAAAACAATTCTGTGTTTTTCTTTAGTGCCTGACAAAATGGCAGGACACTTTCCTGAGAAAACTCTGCTGGCATCTCAAATTGCATCTATTGTTAGAATCAGGGGAGTCATCGTCTCATCCTCCCCCTAACTAAATGACATATCACACATGGTAGCAGGGCCAAAAAACAATGTCTTTAGTTGTTTGAAGTTATCATGACTGTGGAAGGATGGTTGTTTTAAAGCCGCCTACTCAGTACAGACAATGTAGGGCTTTGGCAGACATATCTGTCTTGGCTGTGTTGCATCCCTCATCAAAGGCAATAGGCTTGGCATCCCAGTCTCCTCTTCCACCCTATCTGGTAAACTACTGAACACCAGGGCCTGACCTCATGTTTGAGACATAGTCTATAATACCGACAGACAGACACACACACACACATACACACTTACACACACAAGTCACTTTCAAGAGTGTATATTCGGTGTAACCAATGTCAAGGTCACAAGACCTCAAAACCACAATGTATCATCCTAGCCCAGATTTTTAAGAGCGATTATTCATCAAACATGAAAGTTCCTTTGTTTGTTGTATAACTGGAAGTACTGTTGCACCGAAACCACTGTAATGTCACATTGGCTATAGGCCAGGGCAGCTTTGTGGAAACCTGTTTGTAGCATTTATATCCAAAATCATTTATATGCACATTTCCTAACAACATGAACAGCTTCAGCTGAGCCTCACATCCATGTTGCATGTGAACTATATTCTGAAAGATGTGTGAGCCTTGGAAGAGGACGATGTGATGTTTCTATGGAAAAATGTTGGACGTCTGTATCTTTCCATTGCTCATTCTTTTACACACACACACACACACACACAGTGGAGTCAGAACGTTAAAAGACAAAACTAGAAATAATGGAGGAAAAGTTAACATCACTTCAAATACGAGAACTAGAAACATGAAGAAATGTGGGTTTTATGGTCCATCGGCCGTCAGGAAAACTACAGATCTGCATTCCTCAAATACCTCACACTTGAAAGCAATCAAATGTGTCCTTTGACCCTTAACCCAATTATACTTATTCTAATCTTTGAGGCAACATTCTGCATGGGTGATTACTGGATCAAACTGGGATAATACCTAAACAAGTGCATCCATATTAAAAACTCTGGGCCTCTGTCTCTCTACTGTAATCATCTCAGTAAGAGACAGTTAATACAGTGAGTTTAGGTGTGGTGGGCTTATCCTCAACCTTGGAATCAATCCAACTATGCAGTCTGGTGTATTTCTAGCATGGAACCTATTCTTTACCTTTCTAATAGGCAAAAAAGTGAAGGTTATTTTACCTTCCATTAATCCCTTTGTTGCAACATAAACAGCAATGTATGGTAATACCTATGAGTAAGGATTAATAACTAATGGTAATACCTACTGAGATTTTCAGTATGGCAAAGGTATCGGTTGAACTGTTTCTATGGGAAAGATACATGAGGATTGTTTTGTACAAGGTTAATGTGTGTAAAGTATAACTAATCCAGTTTTTACAACCCTCGGGGTTCAACATGACGACATTTGGTGGGTTGTCCTGCTTAGGTCTGACCAGACCATGAATTTAGGATGCAATGAAACCTTGGTGGATGAGACCGACGGGACAATAACAACTAGAAAACACAAGTCATCGGGCTCAGTTGTCAACAAGTATGCCTCTGGCTTCAAGAAATCAAAGAAGAACTCTGCCATGTGTTTGTTACTGTGAATGTTACCAATTCGATATCAACAAGCCTACCAGCTGTAGGGAAATGGAATGAAAGATTTAACAGTGATGAGGAGATTCCGGTGAGGTGATGTAATATGGACTGGAGGGTAACAGTGAGGCCTGAAATCTCTTGTTCATCTCACGCCCTGCTCTGATGTGCTGCCTGCAAACCTGTCATGTCATCTCTAACTCATACAAGTCTATGTCTTGTTAGATGGAAAGCCTGTAATTTCCTCTCAGGTTACATACTCTTGCGCCAGTGAATAAATCTTTTGTAACTTTATCCCATTTTCTTCAAGACTTTTTTGCAACTTTAAAGTACAACCTCTCAGACAGCAAATTCACAACCCGTTGGATTACCAGTTGTTCTACTTTTATGGTAGACAAACTATACACATGAAGGATATAGAATCATAGGACCATAAATCTGTTTCGGTTCTTTCCCTTATCATTAGGCAACCAGGTCAGTACCTGTAGCTGTTTGTATGCGACAGCTAAGTTCCTAGATGAAGCAAGATGTCAATACACAGCCCTAGTCTGTGCTCAATAGTAATATTATCAGTCCCAGATCTGCTCTCTGTGTCAGTCAAAGGGAGTAATTGCACTGAGGCACATTTGACAAATGCATTCAGGATTAGATGGTTTTATTATAATCTCACATCAACCCATCTAGATGTCAAGGGAGGTTGTTGTCCATAAATATCAGTAAAGAAATGTGCCTTTCTTCACATTGTTGACTTAAAGATAACTAACAATGTCACCAAAGTCATGTCTACACAACCCTTTAACCCCAGAGGACACAGATAAGTCTGGGTCAAAGCAGATGGAAAAGCCTGGAATAAAGAGGCTATTGTCAAAGAAGTTGTGGTTACCACGGAGATGGGCGCTATACATTCAGCTTTGGTGGCACATTCATCCTCCCTACCCCCTTCCCCCTCTCATTTGTCAGCAAAGGTGGCTGGGTGAAGTGGATTTAGCCTTCACAACTTTGTTGTGTCAAACTACATGGAGCAGAATTATTCCTGTCTGTACTGCATGTATGAGTACAGATATAGAGAATCTAGTACTGTAAAATACAGACTTTTGACTGACTGAACATTGGGGTCCTGGTCATTGCAGGGATGTGCCTGATTCACTTTCATGGATGACAAGGCTTCAATGGAGATTTCCTGGCTCGGACCGACATGGTCCACATTACAGAGCTGTCACATATTTTCTCTCAGTGCCTTTGAGCGGGTATATTTGGAGATCTTTGTGCCAAGCTAAACTTTGAGCTGGTACATTTTGTAGTTATAACATGGGATTTCTCCTGAAGTCATGGCCTTGCAAAGGGCACAATCAGTTTTGACTTGAAAAGATGCAATGCTCATTTAGACCAAACAATGACTATGACTGTCAACACAGTTTGTTTCTATGGACTATTCTAGATGATAAAGATGTGTTTAGGCCTTGATCAACATTCGGCCACACCCACTGAAATGGAGCAAGCAAGGTAATCGTGGAGAAAGTCAAGAAAAGAGTTGAGTGGTCCTGAATGCACACTGGCGTGCCTAAGCAGGACTCCTGTGTGTTTGTTTAGTTTTGTAAGGCCCACAGTTCTCCATACCCTGGGAACTTCTGCAGTTGTCTGCTTTAGCCACATTTTTAAGGCTTGTCTGTGAATTCAGGTCCAATGTTTCAAAGAATGTCTCACACATACATTTTTACATGAGAGGGGTGAGCATGAATCAGCCCTAGGCTTGGAAAATGATAACATCCATTTGACAAACAAATCAGTGAAGTGCACACATCAGACATAGATCTACTGTTTACACTACCAAGTACTAAACTAAATACCTTATACAATACCTGATATCAGGGACATATTCCTACTCTGAAAAAAAAGAAAAAACAGTTTAAAAGAATATGCTAGACAGCATAAGGTATTCTCAGGTAGGCATACTAAGACCCTGAGGAAGATAAAATTCATTTCTATTAAATTATCATGTCACCAACATTTGACCCAGTGCTTGAACATACAGTTTAGATCCTGTCCCGGCCACAGCCATGCCCCCCTGTTGTTTTGGGTTTTCCCTGCCCTATTGTCTTCACCTGTCTCGTTCAGTGGTTTGTCTCGTTAGTTTCATTATGTCCACCTGTGTCTTGTTTGGTTCTGTGTATTTAGGTTCCTGTTTTGTGTCCAGCCTTTGCAGTGTTTCCCCTACCATTATATTTTTATTTTTATTAATTTTTTATACAGCGCCAACTCACAAAATAAGTTATTTAAGGTTACTTTTCCTATAAAACAGGTCTATAGCTTGCTCTTTTATTAAACAAACTAAATGGCCTTATGTTAATTATCTTATTTACACGATGGCATGTCATTTCTGTCTCTACATGGTCGGGCGACCATGTCTCTACACGGGCGACAATGTCTCTCTCCCCCCCCCCCCCCCAAAGCTGTAAACCTAGGGGAAACACTGCTTTGTCTTGTCATTACCCCTGATACCGTGAGTACCTTGTCTGTTCCTGTTTTTTGAGAAATAAACCCTTTGTTTGACAATGCTTCGCAGCTCTCCTGCATTTGGGTCCTTCTCCAGCACTCCGCGTGACAGATCCATGGACCACACAGGAGGGGACTAAACGCGGTTAGGAAAGCAAGCGTACTCACTGAAAGCAGTCACCTCCTTTTAACCTGTATTGTGGATGATCCTGAACAGGAGATCTGCTTAGAAGGAAGCTATTGTTCTGCTCCCAATGGGGGATTCTTTAGCTCTTCCAAACATTGTTTCTTGAGGATGACCCAGAAGTCTAACTAAGGGAAGATGCCACACCTCTAAGGAACAGATTTCTTCACATTATGTTGTAGGTTCACTTGGTAGCTTACACTGTAAGAACATTGTTAAAGCTGTAGAGATAAGGGTTGGATTGGCTGCATGTGGCACTGATCCCCAATTAGCACACATATTACACTGCATGTTTAAGACTGTGCCAGGGGCAAACACAGACCGTTCTTTGAATCTGAACATCTACAGTACATCATGTTTAAACGTCTTGATTTTCTGCTGTACTTTTTACATTTTACTTTTTTTCAATCTGTTTGCTTCAGTATTGATTGATTTTCCTGTTTTACTTATCACAGTTCTCTCTCGGGTTTCAGAAGTGTCACCGTTGGCCATTTCACTGTCATCCACAGACCATCCATGAACAATATTTCTATGACCCAATTTCAAAAAAGTTATTCTAAAATAGTGAAAGTAATTTAAAAAAATGTGTGACCTTTCACAAAAGCTTACTTACTTGTTAACAAATATTACCATATTTAGTTGAAGTAAATAATGTGTTATCTATCCAGCTGTGCTAAGGAGGGCTGCACTACTGAAAAGTGCCATTGGCCCATGTAAAAGCCATAATGGAAAAATAGTAATTGCCCACTTTCCATCTCAAGCCGATGTCCCTGTTTGACAACCCCTTTTAGTGGCTACAGTCTGCAAAGCAACCAAAGGCTGAGGGAACCATTATCTATGGCATACACAACACATAGGGGCCTACAAAATGACTACTGTTAGCACAAGAAGGTCCAACATATTATATTTACCACTAACACAATAAAACATGACAAGCACGGCATTTGTTTGTGCACAGTGATACAGTATACATGTTTCAGGAGATCGTCTAGGACTCAAGCAGTGGCCTCTCTTTCCTTGAACACGGCACCTGTTGAGATGAGAAGATATCAGGTCCCTTTTTCCAGTCTGAATTCCTCAGTCTCTTTCCACTGGAACCTCAACCCAGCTACAGGTGACCCACTGGATCATGGAAAGGCTATAAAACTAGCCAATGACTTTGTTACCATGAACCAAATAGAACTCTGTTGAATGAGTAACTGCGTTCAGGCAAGTCACTATACAGTCAGTGTGCTAATGCCTATCCCATAATATGACGGGGAATAAACAAATTCAACAACATTCCCGGTAATGGACAAGCAAGAATTTTAAAGGCCCTCTGCCAAAGGCTTTAGACCTCTTTGCTAAGCAACAGGATCTGATACCTGCAGACCACAGAGGCACCATTGTCCCTGGGTGAAACAAATCCTCTCGTCAAATGAAATCTCTGCCACTCTGGGGTGGTGCAGTTCATCAGAGAGCGAGGAGAGTTTTTCCCCAGACTGCACGGTCCTACTCCAGGAGTTACATCTACAACAATGAATTCAGCAGATGGGGAATCTGGGAAGGTCATCAGAGAGTCACACACGCAGGCAACCCCCTGGATCCTAATGAACAGGCAGAGATTCTAGGGTTACCGAGGTACTGTAACCCTATATTTCCCTGCCTATGTCTACGCAATCCCAGAGTGGCCTTAATGAAAAGAAAAGAGTTTTCTGAAAATGATTGAAAACAATGGATGATTGATGGAAGCGCTGCAGAAAGGTTGCTTGGTTGGAGTCAAAAGAAGTGAAGTCCTGAGAGCACTGAGGTTCTGGAGCAGTGCTGAGGCAGGAGAATTTACTGGGGCGAGTCAGCTGTACTGAAGGTGTACTGAAGCCATATTACCATATGCAGAGAAATGAGGAGATGGCAGTGGAGAACTGTCACGGTGACTCACAATCACTCACTGCTAACTACAGTAACCTATTAACTGTAGATATCATATTGATTTAAGCATGTTAGGTTGCGCCCACATGGGCCTAGCAGCCTAGTGTGGGGATTAAGGGTTTAGCTGGCGACATGTCCCTGTGATTAGTTTGATCTGTTGCAGGTTATCTGCTGTCCCCCGGAGATGGGCCTGAGGGCATCACTCCCCTTATCAGCTCCCTGACAGCTTGGCAAGGACAAGACATGATCAGCCCAGAAATATTTCAAAAAAGATCGAAATCTATGCAGCAGGTCTAGTGCTATGCAAGGCTTTAGAAAAGCTGAAGACATTCCACCTTCTCCAGAGAGGCACAGCTGCATGATGGCATCAGACCTGCCGATCCACAGCCTCCAGGCACATTGATACGCATCAGAGCCAGTGATTTATAATTACTAGACGTATTAGTTCCGTATGACTGATGGAGGAAATGATGGGTCTTATTAGCATCCTCTCAGCGGTTGACAGTTAATCACATATGGCGCCAACGTACAGGAAAACTCTTGCTAAACAGCGGTTCTACCTGACTCGTACCACCAAAGAACTGACAGGGCCAGCTTCCTGTGGGAGAGGGGTAATTGCTGCTAAGTGCATTATCACATCACTTCAACTGCAAGAGGGGGCCCACTGCCTTGATGTCTTCTCCATGCACGATAACATCTACTAAACGCATTTAGATCCCCAGAGCACACTGAATGAGGACTTTCTGTTTCTTTGGTAACTGATACGGGATTTACAGAGGTTGTTTGCTAATATCCCAATCTCCAATCTCCGATCTCTATTCAATTACAAGCAATACTTCTGAGAAATACCTGCATCAGTGTCAGTATCAGTATTCAGTGTCCTGAATACATTAGTGTTAATGACATGGCGCTTTCTTATTGACATACTGTGACAAACCTTCTTAACTTACCATCCACTCAGGTGTTACATGTGAAGTAAAACACAAGGAAATGGCTAAATATCAGATATTGTTCTGGTTATTCCCCTTTTCTAATTGATCAAAGGACATAACTTTAAACGTGCCAACTCGCTTTCACCTCTCACTGAGCATTTTGGAAACTGCGTGTCATCTATTATGTGTAAAATAGAAGCATCTGTCTCGTCCTGTGGTGTTTCCCTTGTCGTCACGGGAATCCTTATGGCCTCTAACTAAGCATGAAGGTGTTAATCAGTGTTCAGAGTATTTAAATAATTTTGAGGGCAGTTTGTCCAGTTTCTTTGACTCTCTGAAAGCCTAATTTAGGGCCATTTCCCTGCTTTTACTGCAGGGGCCCAACATGTCCGGTTTGTTTAGCTGTCGAAAAATATTTAGTAAATCTGTCTTTTGGCTCACAAACACTACTGACTTGTTATGATTCTGTGAGCACCGGCTGGGAGAAGAACTTGCTAGAACAGTGTGGACATATGAAAGATACACTTGTTAACTCTGTGGGACCTGTGGGACCATGGGCTGGAAAGCTTGGACTCGTATCGGCTTGAGATGAACAGAGAGGGATGAGAAGGAATGATGATGGCTGAACGGAGGCACTACAAGTCCTGAAGGCTTTGGCAGAATCTCTTCTGACACCTGCCTCTTTTCGAGATTACTATGGAATGAAGGAAGAGCATATCCTTTATTTCAGATATAATCTCGTTTTGATCAAAGGTTCAAAGGGATATATTCTTTATCGTTTCTTAAGTTACTACTTGTCAGCCTAAACAGCTCCCTGTTTCTGGAGTTTGAATCATAATACTTTTATTTACCTGACCTCTGGTACAAGGCCAACAAATGAGAACACTGTCCTCTTCTATTTTCATTATCTAACTCATAAACAAAATACAACCTTTGCTTAAGAATTACATCTGTCCATCTTCATTCTTGTATCATACAGAGTATGATATTTGAGATATTCATTAAATGTCAACTACTGTGAGGTCCAAAGTGCCAAAAGTTGGTCACTGAATAAAAAGTATATCCCACTGAGGAGTCTGTATCTGTGTGTGAGAGAAAGGGAGAGAGAGAGAGAGAGAGAGAGAGAGAGAGAGAGAGAGAGAGAGAGAGAGAGAGAGAGAGATAGAGAGAGAGAGAGAGAGAGAGAGAGAGAGAGAGAGAGAGAGAGAGAAAGAGAGAGAGAGACTTGAGCATGAAGTCGAGAATACCTATACAACTTCCCGTTTAGACATATCAAGCCCATCCCATTTATTCTTAATGTAAGTAAGTAAAACTCAGTGTTTAGGCAGTTGCAACACTTTTCCCTCCCTCTCAGGCATCATCACAGTAGTGCGGTACCCGTAACTGGTGTGCACGTTCGTCATTACCATGGGATGCGTAATTGGGTTGTACACTTTCTTGTCTTTGGAAATCCTTAGTATAATTATTAAAATCCACCAGACTGAAAAAGTGTGAAAATAATAACAAATTCTGTCTCAAATACAAAGTGTCAGACAGCGATAAGGACGCACAAACTCTTATATCTAGTCGTTTCCCACGCTGCCAAGTTTTTTTTTGAAAGTGTTTAAACTTCAGTAAATAGTGTGTGAAAGCAAGTATAATACGAGAGTAATGTTGGGTATATAAGACAATGACAAGAAGTATACTTTAGTTCCTTGTCTTACCTTTCTTTTCCGGCCGCGCACTCAAAACCAAAGTAAGAGAGGTGAAAGTGATCCAGATTCGGAACAGTCTTGCCATTGTAAATTGTAAACGATTCATTCTTCATCGACGGATAAATTGCCTGTGTCATTCCATTCTAACCCTGCACAAATAGTCCACTAACGTAAAATTTTACTTGCTTATGCTTCTTCTATGGGACTTTTCTTTTCTTGGGACTGTAGTGTGACAGCTCCTCCTTCTCCGTAAAGAATCTGAACAGTACTAGGCGTTTGAGCAAGGCAGGGGAGACTATTGGCTATTCTGACGTCATCAGCAGGGAAGAGTGGTGTAATTTTGATGTTGGCTTTCAGGTACAAAACCCAGTGCTACCTATTCAGGTAGAACGAGTAATGTTGCAAAAGCCTTTTTTGCATTGTTTTTGCGAACGTATTGCGTATGATGTGTGTTAAATAATATCCAATTAATTTCTCATTGAGTTGGGAAAGTTTGGATGAATTGCTTTATTTGTTGGTCTTATTGAGACAGACTTTTCGAAATCTTGTTTGATGATTTATTTAAAGTCCACTGTTGGATGATCAGTATAGCAATCTAAATGGACATTTAGACAGAATATATTTCTGTTGTTGTACATAGAACAGACTCAATGGGGACCAGAGTGGTAGAAAACATCAGTCACATCAGCCTTGATCTTATTACTGTAGCCTAATGGTTCCACACATTTTCGTTGGTCATGAGAGGAAGAGAATATCTCATTTGTTGAAGTTATGTCAATTCTCATTCTCCTCTCAGTGAAATCATTGTAGTCTGCTAGCTGATGTAAAGCTAACATTTCACATAGGCACAAGCACCATGCTATTTTAGGCACACTGTCGATGTGTTGCAACTGTCTCTCAGTTAAGGTTGTCAGCCAGTCTTGGGAAAAGGAAAAATGTCCTAGGTCTTTGTCATTAAGATAAGAAAGTGGAAAATATGTAGACTGAGTGTGGGTAAGGCACGAGGAGTTAAGGTTTGACATGCTAAGTAATTCCACAGGATGGAAAGTTGCCTGCAGTTCTCAGGTTCAACAGTTTTGCAATAACTAAGACATTAGTCAGTCTTGAAAGTGTCTTAAGATCTACTTAATAATCATAACACAATTCACCAAATGGATGTCAGACACAAAAGACCACAAAGCCACATCCGACACCTACCTTCAACATGTACTCTAATCAAGAAAAGGGAACATTTCCAGTGTAATAGACGTTTATGTGTCGCCATACTGATGTGTTCATGTTGTGACAGGATGTGCTTGCTAACCTGACAAATCCTTGCTCCACAACAGAGCAATTCGCCCACTGACTGCACGCTGCACCCTCACCGGCTCCCCCGCGGGCTGTTTGTCTTGACCCACCCAGGGCCTGACAGTTTGTCCGACAGGCAACCCTAAACAAACACATGCGAATGACCAGACGACTGGGAACTGCTATGAAAGGAAGAACAATGGCTGACTGGTAGTGAACAGACACCTCCCACATCTCACTCATCAATTCACTCATCAACTTTCTAGGCTGTCCATTGTAAGGTGATATATTCAAGATGCACAGCACTTGAATATACAGAAACCAGAGAGCACCCTTTTTCACCAAACAAAAATGTGTAAAAGGTCATAGCTTTCATAAGGAGGGTAGAGCTCAGTGGTAGAGTATGTGAATCCAGATCCCAAGATCATAGGTTCAAATACCCCCTGTTATGTATGTTCTTTGACTGAAAGTATCTTCTAAATGATTACATTGTCATAAAACAATGTTTTGAAGCATGTGGCTATGAATGCTGCACGCATGAGTACGATCTTCCAACTGTTTGAGAAAATCTTTACTGGCAATATAAAAAATGATCCATCCAGTTGACATTAAACCTGCAGAAAATTAATGAGAATTAATCAACTCCGACACTGCAAGCTAGAAGCTTAATCTTCACAAGGCTGAAGATGTGTGTGCTTTGTGCATTTTCTCATTCATATTACAAAGGAGGGGATCTTTTGAAACTGAGAATATTTATGCCCGTCATGGAAATGGAACTGAATAGCCATAAACAACAATCTGACATGGAGTCAAAGCAATTAGGTGGTTCACTGATGCAGAGTGGGGGAGTGACCCTGCAGTGAGGGAGGTGCTGTGTCACCCTCAAGGTCCTGCTCTGATCTGCATGACAGCTTCCAGCTGGACCAGCAGCACCACGGTCTCATAAACAAACAGTGAAACATGCTTTGGAAAACACAGGAGTAAAACACCATCCCTGACACTGGGAGAGGAGTGTCTTGTGTTTAGGGGAGACAGGAACCACAAGTAGGGGGAAGGTAACACCATATGGTATCAAGCAGGATCCAGTGTCCGTTCGAGGCAAAACATCTGTTAGATTGATCCCCCGCCTCCTATGGGTGCGGGGGATCCTATGGGGTTATGGGTGACAGCTTTTGAAGTGGACATTCATGCTCTTGTTGTTACCTTAGATTGTTATGTTATTGTCACGTTTGGTTGAAAGTGTAAATGTGCAGATATGCGGTTTCAGGAAGAAGTCTTGGCAACATCTCTGGTTGTTGGGATAACATTTGAGTCTGAGCATTGTGAAAGGCCCTTTTCCCTGTAACATTTGGAACATCTCATTCACAAAGAATAAACCATTGAAAGCCAATTAATTTGAGTTAATTAGAGGAGCTACTAAAATTACCTAGGATTAGAGCATCTGGCCCCCTCAAGGCAAAACTCCTCAAGGCAGAGATCACACGGCAAAATACAATATTTGGGTCCAAATTAACTTATTTCTATATATATAATACATGTATATCTATGTATGTAATTACATAGATATATTTATATATTGATACCGTATGTATTTATTATTTCACAGTTGCTTTAACCATTTACACATTTTTCAAGATTATTTTATCTTTCATCTAAATGATGACATATTTCTTCCTCTATCTCTGTCTCTATGTCTCTGTCCCTCTCTCAAACACACACCACATAGTGTGTGTTTGAGACACACACTTTTGATGTGAAAATGGGAAACCAACCTTGTTCATATTGTATTTAACATGTTTTCAATTTCCCCAAGACAATACCCACTTGCTGGAGCATGCTGTCTCCATAGCAGCCCACTGGGTTACACAGTAAACACCCCAGAGTAAATGAATGAACCTGCTCTAATCCAATAGGATTCCCTTCCACAAGCACACCAGTTATATCCTGTGTCAATCTAAGGAACATTATGTACAGTCTGACCATCCCAGTCTCTATGAGTAAACCATCAAGGTGAAACCAGAGCATGGCTGGGTGCATTTCGTAAAAATAACTTCCCATAGCCCTTCATTGTGCATCCTATGTTCTCAAGTAATTCAAATGTATGTTAGTTTTTAAACTGATCTATATAGTTGCTACATTATTTAATTGTTTTTCATCGAATAATTCATCTATCAAACACCTTTCCCTATGCCATTGTGTGAAAATGATGACCTTGAGCGTGTATCTAGGCCTAGTTTGTAAGGTTCATTCTTAATCGCCCTAACAAACGTACACAATTACCAAACAGGAAGGTTGCCCGTTGTAACATCGCCATCTTGTGGCAATTGCAGATCACGACGGTCGCTCATCAAAATAGTCCGTGTTCATGCAGTACGCCCATCTGCTCTAGGCTACTCGGCTATTTCTAACCCGTGAAGGCGTCAAACAGATAAGACTATGTATGATTGCATAAATATATACGTAGGATTGCGTGGCATTTTGCCATAGCACATTATTTATAATTGATAGTTTTGATGAACCATTTCATCCTTTATAATTTCACATTGAGCCTAACCAGTACCTGTTTGTGGCATTATAAGCATTCATAAGCATTATACATCAGTGGTCTAATTTCATATAGTAAGGCAGACTACAAAAGGTTCATGATTAGGCCTATAGACTAACCACTTTTAGCACGCGGTTTGAATTCAACTAGGCTGTTTAAAAGCCTAATGTTTTCATAATCATGAATACAGAGTTATGATTGCAAAAGGTTATGGAGAAAATCTGCCCCTACTGCAGGCTGTTTCGATTCTTACACTACAAAATATTTTATGCTAGTGCACATTACATGACGCTGACAGGGGAGCATTGCGCTCTGCAAGGAATCAAAGCGCAGGCGTCGACTCTGGGGATGCTTGCTACCGCACTTGACTATATCTATGTCGCTAGATAAATGTAGCCCCCGATGTAAATAAGAATGGCGAGGGTGGCGGATCTAACATGCAACATTGTTACAGCTTGATTACAGAAATGCAAGGCATCTGTCTTTTTCTATTTTCACAGATCCGCGTCCTCTGTGCTTCTCCGAATTTGCCTTTAAATATCGCCTGATGGTTTTCGTTTGACACCGGAGACGGCCAAATCAGTCGAGCGGTTTTTCTATACAACGCTTGGGAAAAACGGGTCATTATGACCTTAGTACCCTATTCTAAAAGAAAAACATCAGATTGTTTTTACGCAGCAGCGTTCTGCTTGCATTTTTTGCTCTGGATTGTATGTGCTGTATCCGGAGAGGAGCATCACCAGTTCAGCGTAGAGGTAAGATAGATGGCCTTCGTTGCTTATCGTTAAATGACCGTGTAGCCTATTCCTCAGCTCATGTGCTTGTGCGTGAAAAACATTATTTACCGGAGACATCCTCTGATCTGACAATATACGCCTTTAATCTTGTGTCTGGTCAAATACATTTATGAGGCTTGCGTTTGGACATTGAATTGTTATATTTTACGTTCTATTTATGAAATTTCACAAGCAAAATATCGATGCGAGCCCACGTATCAGCGTATGAATGAACCATTGGGAAAACATTCAACCCCCGCACCTCAATACAGTTGTATTTAGCTTCCACTGAACAAATGCTGGATCTCAATCATAATGTAACATTTAGACTGTACGCCATGTGTTTTTATGGACCACCGTACGGTTGTCTCGCCTAATTGGTTGCACTAAATGGGTGTAATATTAATGATTTAGCATATTGCACTACCATTTTCTTTATTTAATTGTTATTTTATTTGTCTATTCTCATATGAGAAACAGTGAGATTGAAACATTGTCCTTTGGACACATGTAGGCTGCCTCGTCTCACTACAAATTGTAGCAAATGAAGCCAAAAGAAATCAACAGATAAACAGTACACAGCACAAAAACAGGAAGCGCACACGCAGGAAAAGGAAAACAAGATAAACAAGAGGTTTTAGCGCAGTTGAGAGATATGTGGAGAGGGATAGACTGAGGGAGGGAGGAATACTGGGATTAGCCGGAGCATCTCCTAGGCTGTGTAATGATGGAGAGGCAGCTGGTTGGCGAGTGGACAGCTGTGGAACGCGCGGCAGCCTCGTGGACTTTGTCGTTGGGATTGTGTCTGACAGTGACCCCTGGACGACACTCAATCTCTTCACTGTTCTCAGAACTCAACCACAGTTTCATCAAGACTGTAGGTAGCTGGCAGCACGCAGCAGTCGTTCGGTACAACCTAGAGGGACTGGTAGGGAGACTGGGTTAAAATAGACAGATTTACCTCTGAACAGAACCCAATGAATAAGAATCTCACTTCATGAACATGTGAAATAGATAGTTCTTCCTTTTTTGGCAATCTCTTCCTTATGACTTGTTTTGTTATATGCATCTTCTAAATGCAGGAGAAATGTTCTGTATTTTGCACCTCACAACTATGTATCCCTCTCACTGGGCAAAGAAATTAAAAAATTTGAAGTGTTGTCAAGTTTACAAGAGTACAATGTTTATTAGATTGCCTGGCCACCTTCTCCAGTACAGTCAGTAGTACAGGATGTGTTTGTCCTTGTCCCCTGTAGGGATGGCTACAAAGGTATGGCTACCTGCCTCATACAGACCCCAGAATGTCTGTCCTGCGCTCATCCAAGACCATGCACGAGGCTATAGCAGCCATGCAGCGCATATACGGTCTCAATGTCACAGGGACACTGGATGAGCAGACGAAGGAGTGAGTACACACACACACACCTTACCAGAGCACCGTCCTCTAAAGGACATGCATGTATTGCTTGAGCTCATTCATTCAAATGAGCTGAACTGAGGAACAGAATGGCACTGAATGAACGCTAAGTATAGAAATAGCATGTGTTATTATCACCTAGGAAACTGTCTGTTCATGAATTATTCAACCCTACTCATGTCCCCAAACTTGCACAACAAATGACTCCTTGATCTTAACACGACACAACACCTATGTCTTAACACTTATCATTTTTTTTCCTTTCTGCAAAATGATGTAGTGATATCACTCTAAGGTGAGACTTCTCTCTGTGTGTTCTACTGTATGTATGTGTGTATTTTATGTGTGTATGAAATGAGTATTGGTGAATTGGTGAAAATCTTACCAGATTCCACCTATAGCCCAGTCAATACTGAGATTCAACTCCTACAGAATGGAGAAAACTGGAATGTTTTGTATGTTTCTGCCATTTAGTGGGAGTAGAATCTCATGTGCTGTCGTTTAGGAAGCTACTGTTCCACGTAGGCTCTGGGCGGAGGTTACATGGTTCTACCGAGTGCTTCTTGTTGTGACGTGGCATTTTGGCAACCCAACCCACGATGATACATTTGTGCCACAATATCCTTGAGCTGAATATCTAACCGGCAGCTGTCACTCTCCTCCTCTCTTCCTCCTCCTCCTCTTCCTCCTCTTCCTCCTCCTCCTCTTCCTCCTCCTCCTCTTCCTCTTCCTCCTCCTCCTCTTCCTCCTCCTCCTCTTCCTCCTCCTCCTCCTCCTCCTCTTCCTCCTCCTCCTCTTCCTCCTCCTCCTCTTCCTCTTCCTCTTCCTCTTCCTCCTCCTCCTCTTCCTCTTCCTCTTCCTCCTCCTCCTCCTCCTCCTCTTCCTCCTCCTCCTCTTCCTCTTCCTCTTCCTCCTCCTCCTCTTCCTCCTCCTCCTCTCCATATTGTAGTTGGATGCGAAAGCCGCGGTGCGGAGTTCCAGACAAACTTAGGGGTGTTTCGAAGTCACGGAAGCGGAGGTATGCGCTGACGGGACAGAAGTGGCAACGCACGCACATCACCTACAGGTGAGGGACGTGGACGGTTGTCATGGCGACACGTCGGATCAACCCCGGTTATTACAGGGCCCTGTGTTTGTCAGTGTTTCTATTAATTACTCATTCCTCACAGCTTGGCCGGGGAGTTGCCATAGCGACAGCACAGATACACACACGCGTACTGTACGGCCCGGCACACACTCATACTAACATTTCATTCTGATGTGGAAATAGACGAGGAGGAGGCGCAGTCAGTGTGTTTACGTGGGTACGGAGACAGCTTTCCTAATGTACTCATTTACACAGAAGGCAAAATCCTGTCTGAAAACCTTCCATAATCTTTGTGGAAATATTCCAAGTGTTCCTCCTCTCTCACGTTTGATTAAGTTGCTTTCTCAATAGGGTCTGAGGGGGGGGGAGGATAAGGGGTCCTCAGCACAGTTTGGGAAATTGACAGGTTACGGCAGTAACAGGCGATAACACCGGCAATTTATTCAAATCCTTCCTTCCTTCCTTGCCTGAATTTGAATTGATGAGCCACCACTCCTAATGGAATGTCAATCAGTGCTGGGTCTCTGCTGCTGCTGACTGCACTCTCCATGAAAATGAGCGGAGAGAGAAAGGGAGAGCGAGCGAGAGAGAGAGGGGTAGAGCGAGAGAAAGAGAGGGAGGAGAGCGAGATTTCCTATTCCTCCGTGTCTGCCGAAGACTGATAACAACGCCTGTGTTAAAAGTTCAGCAAAACGCTGCCAGGCTCAGAATAGTTTACAAGTCCAACTTTTTTCATGTATCCCCCATTTTTGGAAAATGTTTAGTATTAATGCGGTGGAGAGAGAGAGAGACTTTCAGGTTTTGTAGAATAGAGGTACAAGCTATCTTTTAATTACTGTTCGCTTTCTACTCTACTGTATCTTAGATGTGGATTGTCCCATATGGGAAAAAGTAAGTTCTTATGATTGACTCTTGCATCAGGATGTGGCTCTCTAATGTTTCCGGCTCCTGCACACGCTCTCATCTTATCCCCTCTCGTCTTCACAGCATAAAGAACGTCACGCCAAAGGTGGGTTCCCGGGAGACCCACGATGCCATACGGCGGGCCTTTGACGTGTGGCAGGGTGTGACTCCGCTGCGTTTCGAGGCCGTTCCGTACAGTGCCCTGGAGAGTGGCAGACGTGACGTGGACATCACCATCATCTTTGCCTCAGGTTTCCACGGAGACAGCTCCCCGTTCGACGGGGAGGGGGGCTTCCTGGCTCACGCCTACTTTCCAGGTCCTGGCATAGGAGGGGACACACACTTTGATTCAGACGAGCCCTGGACCCTGGGCAACCCCAACCACGATGGTGAGAGACACAGAGACAACCAGAGAGAGAGAGAGAAAAGGAGAAGAAGATAGGCAAGGAAAAGAGAGATTAAAAAGAGAAGATAGAGAATCAGAGAAATTAAAAGAGGGAGAGATATGAAGAGATATGAAGGAAGTGGAAGAAAAACAGGGAAGGAAAGAGGCCAATTCACCATTTGCTAGCCATTTCTCAGAGATGCACCGCAATACAGCATCGGCTTAATTCCCTGTGCCGTCACTCCAGCAGAGCTCCAGCCAACCAGGGTTGTGTGCTACTTTACCATAGGTGTTCAGCTGCTGTTCTCTAGGGCCCCTCAGCCCAGTATCCTCCCTCCTACTGTGGGTAGACATCTCCATTGTGTTGTCAGTAGGGCTGGTCTGTTGTCTGGATGGAGGCTGTGCAGATCTGTGGCCTTGGAGAGGGTAATCAGATCTCTCTCTCAGCTCTCCGTCTACAGGCACTTTACTTTAATTACCCTGCTAGCGGGACGCCAGAGCCTGTCAGTGTGCCGTCAGGCTGCACAAACCAGCACAGCCGGCGCGCCTAATGCACACAAGCGCCACTTACACATGTCACCATGAGAGGGGGTAATAGGCGGCCTCTCCAGCGCTAGCCTGTTTGTTTGTTTGTTTGTTTGTTTTTTGACGCTTTCGTCTAGCCCCTATCAATTGCCTTCCCCTTCCGTCTAAATGGTCATTTCCTCATTATAACGGTCCGATTCCCGTCCGTCTGTTTGTTCCGCGGCCATCCATGCAAACCAGACGCTAATCTCGAAAGCCCTTGTCTCAGCATGTGTGAAAGCCACAGAGGCTAGTCCCTTAATGGGTTTTCACCGTGTTGTCATGGTGGATGTTGCATGTTGGCATATGGGCTAACGCTAGCCTCTGCCTACCCCCTGGGGCTTGTCATTAGATGCTTTGGTTAGTGGGAGGAGGGCACCTCTTCTGGGTGGCTAGTCTTGTTAGAGTGATGGAGAGGGAGATGGGGGGTTAGTGTAGTAACCTTCTAGCTGCTGGCTAAGGGTCAGCTGTTGTTCCACCGAGTGCTCCTGGCAGGAGTAGATATCACGGTTTAAAGGGCAGCCACCCCCTGCAGCCGCCTTCAGTCACATGAGAGATGGTGTGGGTTTTAGTCTGAATGAAGATGACACTATCAAATGCTATCCGGCTTGTTTTACCGCGGTTCCTGTGTGTTTGTGTGTTGGCATTGTCATGTGTGTGAGGTTGTGTCTGTATGAATCTATTGAGTGTAGGGGATGAGTGCTGTGACGCCTGGGGCCGCGGTATGAATAGAACTCGTGTGAGCGGGGGCTCCTCGTGGACCAATGACACATGTGCCCTTCCCTTCTCCCAGCCACAGTGGAATCATGGGCTTCATGGGGCCGAGGGTTAACTAGGATTTGATACAAATTATAGACCCACGGTACTATAGTGTAAATGTCAGCCGTGTGACTTAGATATCAAACGAGACGTACGCATGCGATGATGTTTGATGGTGTACAGTGGATGGCTGTGATTCCACTTCTGTGTCAACTAGAATGTGTCTGTGTGTGTGTGTGTGTGTGTGTGTGCACAGTATGTGTGTAATGCACATACCTTGTATGTACCCTGTGTGCCTACATGTTTCTCATCCTCTTTGTCTCTGTCTCTTTATCTCTCTCTCTCTCTTTCTCTCTCTCTACATCTCTCTTTCTGTCTACCTTAACAGGAAATGATTTGTTCTTGGTTGCGGTGCATGAGCTTGGCCACGCCCTGGGTTTGGAACACTCCAATGACCCCACTGCTATCATGGCTCCTTTCTACCAGTACATGGATACAGAGAACTTCAAACTGCCTCACGACGACTTACAGGGCATCCAGAAGATATACGGTAACTGTCAACACACAATACAACACAACTGTATTAGTCTGTGGACACCCAGCCCACACATGCATGACATGCCGGATGACATGCCGGAACTGCCCACACACACAAAAAAGACATTCGTCATTCATGTTGAAGGCCAAACTTACATTGAAGTCAAAGGAAGAGGCGAGAGAAAGAGAAAAATAAAGAATGGAAGCCGCTCTGTTTAGTAAATTAAATCTTTGACGAAGTCCTTGTTATATAATCATTCAATCTGACGTCCATGCCTTTGTATCTTGTCTGTATCTATCATCGTCTGATGTTCCTCTCCTCTCTCCAGGCCCCCCTGACAGAGCCCCCCAGCCTACCAGACCCCCGCCCACCGCCCCTCCCCCCCGCTTCCACCCGCCCTCTGACCCCCGCAAGCACGACCGCCAGGTCCGCCCCCACCGCCCTCCCCAGGGGGCCAAGCCCTCCAACCCCAACGCCAAACCCAACATCTGTGATGGCGGCTTCAACACGCTGGCCATCCTGAGGCAGGAGCTGTTTGTGTTCAAGGTACGTCACGCGTGAGCCAAGAGGGTCAGCCGAAGGTTCCTCCAGGAATGCAGGTCCAGGGCACAGGCGTTCAGCGGAGGAGGATGACGAGGGGCTATCCTGTGTGTGTTGTTTGTAGGACCAGTGGTTCTGGAGGGTCCGGGACAACTCTGTGGTTCCTGGTTACCCCATGCAGATCAATTACTTCTGGAGAGGCCTGCCGTCCAAAATCGATGCCGTCTACGAAAATAGCGAGGGGAAGTTTGTGTTCTTTAAAGGTAAGAAAGAGCGCGAGGAGAGGGAGACAGACAAGAGGACGAACAGCTTTGCTTACAAGCAAACGTACTTTTAACTGACAAAGCAAAAATGGCCAAGTATGGACATGCTCAGATGAAAAAGAAACTATTTTGTTGTGCAGGACAGTTTGTTGTGTGTTCAGTACAGTCAGATATTGGGGAGAGAATTCAGCTGTCTGTCCATCGAGGAGATTAACCTGACATCTGTCACCCAGCAGGATCAGAGAGACTCATGTTTTATTCATTCCCAGGGAGTGAGTAAGAAGGGAGCTTCTTACTGTATACACTACCCCACCTACAGCCCTCTTTTTAAAGCTGAGAGGATCAAACTGCATCAAACACAACTAGCTTATTAAACTTGTATAGTCTCAGTCAAATAGGCATGTATGAACTGTATATGAAAGAGGAAAGTTACTTCTACTTCCTGACCAAGTATTAGGTTCTTACTCTGTCAGACAACATTTTTAATTTAATCAACACTGCTCTGCTATAAGTGCGCAGGTATGAATAAGAATAAGATTTCGACAGTTTATTTATAAATGTGTTTTTTTTTTTACTACAAGCTGTCCTAACAACTATTAGTACGTGTTGTTTGATAAAGTGCTCCTCGTTGGTAAACACTGTGCCTGCAAATTAGAGCAGCATAAATTAGGTTTCTCCAATTATACCAGCCGAACGGAGGGTTTTATTTTGTGTGTGTGTATGTCCGTGTGTGTTTGTTTATTTGTGTGTGTGTGTGTGCACGTGTCAGGAAACCGTTTCTGGGTGTTCAAGGACACGACGCTGCAGCCCACCTACCCTCAGGACATCTCGCTGTTTGGCAGCGGCATGCCGACCCAGACCATCGAGACGGCCGTGTGGTGGGAGGACGTGGCCAAGACCTACTTCTTCAAAGGAGACAGGTCAGCCAATGGGAGGAGACAAACATAGCTTATAGCTCCTCCTTCCCCCTACTACATCACCAGTCGACAGGAAGAATACACAACTCCTGATATTGAACTGACTTGGAGACTTGGTTTATACCACACCTTAATGTGGAGTGACTTCAATCGTAGAGACTGTGCGCTGTACGTACATTGCGAAAGATATTGAGTTGCGAGCGTATCCCAGTGTGACTCGAATGTTTGGCTGTCGAGAGACATCGCATCGCGTGGGGTCAAGGAGCCGAGTTGCGGCGGCGGGGCGAAACGCTCCGTCATGAGGCCGCTCATCTTTCAGCTCACCGTAGCAGAACACAGATGAGCGACTCTCCTTGCTCCTCACGGAAGAGCATGACTGCATACCTTTGTGTATTCACCGGGGGGGGTCGCCGTGTCCTAAAATGCTGCAAACGTTTGTAGCTGAGGTGAGAAATGTGCTTGCGGGGCTTTTTCACTGACAGGTGGGGTTCTGTCTTCTCTGGTGCAGGTACTGGAGGTACAACGAGGACATGAGGACCATGGACCCTGGTTACCCCAAACCCATCACCGTGTGGAAAGGCATCCCAGACTCCCCACAGGGCGCATTTGTGGATAAAGCCAACGGTACCCTGAATGAACTATCTCTATTGCTGCAGTAGGCTTCAGTGTGGCCCATACCTTGATAGCCTCTCAAATTCAAAAGTCTCTAATGAGTTCAGTACTAAATCCACAAATGTTTTCTCCTGGTATTAGACAGTGATCATGATAGTAATGCTGAGTGACTCCACCTCCTCTCCCTCCAGGCTTCACCTACTTCTACAAGGGGAAGGAGTACTGGAAGTTCAACAACCAGAGGCTGCGGGTGGAGCCAGGCTACCCCAGGTCCATCCTGCGGGACTTCATGGGCTGCGACGGCCTGCCGGCCGACCCCGACTGGGACTGGAGCCCCCCAGACATGGAGGACCGCCACTACGACAGCGGCGACGTGGACATCGTCATCAAGCTGGACAGCGCGGGCGGCACGGAGAAGGCGGTGGCCATCGCCATCCCGTGCATCCTGGCGCTGTGCATGATGGTCCTGCTGTACACTGTGTTCCAGTTCAGAAGGAAGAGCACCCAGAGACACATATTGTACTGCAAGAGGTCCATGCAGGAGTGGGTCTGACAGGGCCGTCACTCAACAAGGAGGGCGTATGGATCTCCTGCCGGTCTAACTATGGAACGAAGCCCTCTGTAGAGGGACAGACCATCAGGGAGGCCTTGCTGGCTGAAGTGTGTGTTGCCGTGTCACAAGCAAGCTGGAGTGAAGTGAAGTGAATCCCTTCAGACTTGGCCCCCCTGGAGACAATGTGGATGCCGTTCCCTCTTAAGTCCTAACAAATACTGTTTGTGTCTGCTTTGACTATGTCTGTGAGTGAACTCTTTAGGGTAAGAAAGAGCTAAGCTGTATGGGACCTTTGTCCGTGTACCCCCGACCCTGCACGCCCCTAACAAGCCCTAGCACTAACAGAGAACAAATTAGAAATAGGCTTCTTTATTTTCCTTTCCTAATTCACTTGACTGTGCATTTGGATTTAAATCCCTGTAAAGATAATAAGTTGTGTGGAGGACTGATACCCGAACCAAATATGACCCTTCCTTCCAAAGAAGATTACCACTTGGTGTTTTTCTTTGCTGGGCTTTCTTTTTCTTTTAATCCATGGATCTGACATCATGACATTCTCTTCATGTTTCCGTTAGCCATCTCTGTGTGTGTCAGCCCGTCTGCTCTTTGTCATTAGTGGGAAGCCGAGAAACTGAAGACTGTTTTGGCAGTCTGTCTCAGAAACAGGGGCCAAAAACCTCTCTGCAATATTAATGAGACTGCCTTAATCACGGATTACTTTTATTCTCCCTCTCTGTCTTGTTTTGTGTGTGTGTTTGGGTGTGTGTGTGTACAGTACAGATACAGATCTGTATAAAGTCGAAAATAATGGCTAATGGGTTTATATGGTCTATTGTTCTGCCGTTTTTGACAGGCTTCTGCAACGTCCATTTTACATTGTGTCTGAAGAATGAACATCTAAAATGAAATTGTTAAATCTGAAACTCCAGTTGAAAACCTGAAGACACAGAGAATACAGTAGATATACAGTGTGTATACAATGTACAGTAAGTCCCAAGAAAAACTGTATGTTTTATTGTCTTGCAGTTTCCCATGGTCACCCTGACTTATAATTACAGTGTGGTTGTGTGGTGTTGCATCCCTCTTGGCGTTGGTTAGGTGATTCAGTGTGTGAGAGGCCCAATGAATGCTCATTATCCTCTTTTGACCTTTTGGGATTTGAATATACCACTTTTCTGTGGTATTTAAATGATAAACAGACCATTTGAAATGGTCTGTTTATCAAACATCTGCAACATATCCGTGTTTAGGAGCTTATCTTGTCAATTCAAAGAAAGAAAAAAAAACTGTTCATATCCAAAAGATCAAGCTCCAGTTCATCCTTACAGGAATTGTCTTGGCTTCTGTCATATCAATGTGAAAAAAGTCTTTGAAATATCATTTTATTATGTCTTCAAAGAGTCAAGGTGAAAAATCATTATCATCAGTTCATTCCTTCAGTCATTACTCTTAACCATGGAACTCAGAAAGGAAGGATACTAGTGTGTGTGATGTGACTGGTGTTCTAGTGTTGGAGATGAACATAGAGACAAAGAAGACAACCTTTTATAAAACGTATAAAACCCTCTGCTTCCAAAACTGTTCCTCCTCGTCCTTCCGGGAGATCACCCTATCTCCATGTGGGCTGATATTGTACATTACCAAGGAGCGTCAGTGTGGTTTCTTTGAATGTCCAAGTGCTTTGCATAGTACATAATCCATGTTTCTCTGATTTACGGTGGGAGCCCCATGTCGTCCTACATGTCTTAATGGTGGGTGTGTTTGGGGGGGAGGGTGAGGTGGGGGCAGGAGTTGTGAAAGAAAGGCCGGTCTGGCTAGTCAGTACTGTATTTATTGCTGTATTTATTCCTCTGTGCTCAGCACCTAAATCTTGTTGCATTGCATTGTACTGAGGGCAAAAAGCTGTCAATAAAGTGGATTTTAAAGTGCTTTGTTTTTGATCTGTTTGTTCTGAAGTTATAAGCCCCCCCATTGCAGTAACACAATCATTTGAAACTTGAAAGAGATGACACAGTGAAAATGTCTTGATGTAGTCCTGCCAGCCACACTGAAGTCTGAGTAAATCAGAGAAGATAAGAGCAACAACACGATCGATCTGTCGGAATTCCAAAAGATTCTGGCAAACGGTGGATACAAATTACAATCTATAAGTCACAAAAGACAAACTATCTCCGTCTATGGTTCCCCTTTAAAAGATGACCACTTACACCGTTCAGTCAAACAGCATACCCTTATCAGATCTCACCTCAGGGAATGTTCTCCTCTGTCTTTTATAAATAGCTGTGTGTTATCTCCAGCAGGGTCCTGAGTGCCTCTCTGCTGTCTTGACACACGCTGTTATGCCATTAAGCCTAATTTGGAGTGTCATTAATGGAGGTGGAGGGAGGCCACTAAACAGCCGTCGATACTGAAGACGTGCGGCTTTTGAGCAGTGTCCTCCAATTGAGACTGAAACACATCCAGACTAGGATACTCTCTCACTAACATAAATGGTGTGTAAGGGACAGCATGGCAAAACCACTACTGTTTTACATGAGCTGCATGTTGGCTACATGATGTGAAACTCAGTGAAGGCTGTGATGTTGAAGAGCTTTTTTGCACTCCGAATTTTAAAAGAGTGTGGAAGCATCCTTGGTCATGTCTAATCCACAGTGACAGCAAGCAGATGAATCAGACTGGGGCCATTTCACATGCCTCACTGGAGAGCAGATATTAGAGGAGGAGAGCGTCACAGAACTAATTCAGCTTTGCACAAAACTCATGATTGAGTCTCATGACTTCACCTTTTGACCAGACATCAGGCAACAGTTATCCACGACAACATGCATTGTCCACCTATTGCATTGTCACCTTTGCAGTGGCCATGTAAAGCACAGTGCGTGTATACAGGAGCACCATCACATGACATGTCCTTCACTCAGTTTTTCTCACAAGCAGCTTTTTCATATTGAAAACAGAACCTTTCAGTGGTGATCTCTCGAAAGCCCGCCACCTGGTTGAGTCCATTTCCTGTTCAGGAAGGATGATCAGAAATGTTCAAACAGATCTTACTTAAAATAAACAACATTATATCAGACATGAATGGTATGGGTTAGAGTACATGATGTGAACTTCGATCAAGTTCAAGAGATTACAATAGTTGTTGAAGTTTGTGATAAGAAACCCAGTATAGATGGACATCTTCTCCCTGGACATAGGTCTGGTCAGTGGGGAAATGGGAACTGTACACATGGGAAATACCCAGAACCTCTCTCAATCTCAAAACCTCCATCCAAAATCGATGTACATCAAATGTAAAAGGACACCCTGCCATATCACTCTACACTGTCCGTGGTCTACAGCCTTAGTGAGGGACAAGGGCTAGCGGGCAGCGTCTTAGCATCCCATGAGGAAGATTCCTCTTTATTTGCACTCCTTGAGTTGAATTGTTGTTGACAATATATTGGTAGATGCATTTTTCAATCAAAATTGTTGCAGTGAGACACCATACAATTAGAGTATTTCAGGATTGACCATTCCAGAATCATTCCAGGATCGTGGTGATTGACAATAGAATGGTTGACATTCCTCATACTCATTCTGTCACATGAAACCTCACATGAATTGTCCCTTTTAATCCCTCTCTTCTCGTTTTAGGACTTGGAGAGTGAATTTGCAACTATCACTTTGTTTGATCTGGTCATTATGCATTGAAGTGTTAAGAGACTCTCTACAATCAGCTGGTTGTCTACTTACAAACCCAAAACTTAAACTGATAGTCGCACTGTTCTACTGGAGATGGACAGAACTTTCTTCCACACTGCGTAATGTCATTTTCTTCCAACGTGCGACTGGAAAACAGATTGTACTGATTGTAGAGAAGGGACGACATAATCACATGTTTACTCTACTTTGTGTCTGCCTCAACCTCTATATATAGCACCAAGCTGAGCAGGCAAACACATACATACTGTGGGTAGACACAATACAAAGCACTAGAGCAAATCGGTCATATGGATGCTGCACTTAGAGGTTTCCTCTTGATTAAAGAGAAGCTGTGGGTTACGACCCAGAGTCCGCCGTTATTATTGATTTCATGCTTCAGTACTTGCAAACACATAAACTGTTTTTTGAAACCTCAAATTCCACTTGACTTGAATGTGGCTTCAGTTTGGCTCAGTGACAAAGGTGTGGAGACAGTGACCCTTTTCCACATGTGCAAGGATAAATTGCTATGGACCATATAGAGTAAATCAAAGTACTGCTCTACATTAAAAAGCTGTACATGTACATATTTGGCAGAGAAAGTAGAAAATTGCATTTGTTTATTTAATGCCTTTAGGTTGTTTGTAGTTAGGCACTGGGGTAAAATATGTTTTTCACATGTTGGCAATAGGATTTTACAAAAATCATATTTAACTCATAATTTAATATCTGCTGGCTGTTTGTTAATTCATTCAACTTTTAGTCAAAGTGATGGCCTCAACAACAGCTGTCATGATGAATAACGATGATTTCATCAGCAGTGTTAAGCTATGCAGAGTGAAAAACTACAGCCTGGTCCATACACCACCATTATCTTAGAAGACACAGATTTTAAATGTATGCTGTTTCCACAGACGTGCGCATGTCTCTTTTCTGGACCTTTACAGGAAGCTCTGTCCCTCTGCTGGTCACACATACAGTAAGAAGTGTATATTTTTGAATATATATAACAATTTTAAAATATGCCATGTTTCCCACATGACAGCACAAAAATCATATTTAATCTATCAGTTAACACCAAATGACATCTTATCTATTTTATTCAACTCTTTATTTTAGAGAGACAACAGACATGACAGGAAGAAACATTTAAGACAATGTTTCAAATGTCAGCAATTAATATGACATCAGATTGTGTCATTCACAATAGTTTTTATTTAGTAGGCTTTATTTATAATACTGTGTACTATATGTACACAATTAATTAGCTACTACACAGTAAATGAGATCCAATAAAACACAAGACACATCCACTCACTGGTGAACTCTGTGAAGCCTAGAGAATCGGTCAGTCCACTGCCTTGCACAATGTTGTACAGGTTGCAGTAGCTGATGCCATTATCAAGAAGACAAAACGATGTAGACAAGATTGACATGGCCCGTTCAAGACAAAACAACATGATTCAATCCAAAGACGCAGGTTGGAGTTTAAAGCTGACACTCTCAATCTGGAGGGTGTCTAGGGGTGTGTGGGTATCTTGGATAAGGATAGGTGTGGCTGATGGGGTCCAGACAAGATAACAGGGAAGACACTTAGTGGCGTGTAGAATCCAACTGAATGAGTCAGCATATGCACACTGGTTTTGCTGTGCTTATCTGTGTTCAGGGTATCCTGCACATGCATACGCCACTACATCGCTTGGGTTAGGGTTCTTCCATCAGACAGTGAAAGGGAAAGCTTCTTACCTCATAATCACAGTTGTCACAACCCATAGCAAGACTGTACACCTTTATCTGGCTCCCCAGCCAAACTCACCTCAACACACTGTCTCCCCAAAGAGCCAGAAGGAGACTTGTCAGTACCACTGGCCAACCAAGTGTCACCACGTACATTAGACAGTATCTCAATCTACTTTTAAGATAGGAATATTATTTTGTAATATATATATATAATTCATCTGCACAGTCACTTTGCAGAATGCATGGGCACTTTTTGTTGGAGAGGAAGTCGACACAACAATGACAAGTGCCGAAGCTAGAAGAAGGGTTGTCAGAGACACGATGAGTTTGGTTTCTGATAAGTATACGTTGAATTAATCTAAAATGTTATACTGTCAGATTTGGAGCAAGGATTTTTAGATAACTTTGTATTCTTTATTTCATGAAAATGAGTTACATAAAAATTGTACAAGTCCTGCAATTGAACGCATGACAACTCCTACCTCCATTTTGAAGCACGCTCTCATTTTTGTCAACTAAAAAATAAAAAAGAGACATTTGTGTGAAAGGACAAGTAGGATTTTACTGTAGAATCTGTAATAATAATAGCCAATACCAGTACAAATGTACTGTATTAATTAATAAACCAGGAGGCAGAGGCATACAAACCCTGTTTGACAAGCAAATTATTCCTAAGATCTCATGATATAGTTCATGATTTGTTGATGTGAGAATCCAAACGAGTTAGACTGTACAATTCCATAAACGATGTTCTGCACTTATAGAAGAATAAGTAAAATAAACAGGATGTGGCTCTGCAGGTGATGTTTCAGTGGTGAGATGTTGTTTGTTTGAACTCACAGTGACACGGCATCCCTCTATGAGTTCCATATCTACCATGTCTACCACTGTGAACTTGATGTTCTCCACCTGAAGTCCATCTATAGAGGTGTGATTGGCCAAGATGAAGTCTGGAGCTGCTGACACTTGCTGAAACAGTGGAGAAGAGGGAGGAGAAAATGGAAAGTAAAGATTCTTGCATTTGTGTTTCCTTAGTAGTCTTCCTAGCCTGGGTGCCAGCCAAACTTAGCCCGCCCACATAAACATTTGGTCGGGAAGTTGGGTCTGTTCGGAGCTGTTCGGACCAATCAAATTGTCAGGGCGGGCTTTATACGATGATGGACAGATGATCAACAGTAACGTAATCAACCACATCACCAAAGAGCACTTGGGTTGAATTTGTTTTCAACAAACAACATACTACATTGCTCTGATTGGTTGTAGGTCTATCCAATTGAGTGAAGAGGCATTTTTTTCCGGGTTCGGTTGAAACACGCCCCATACGCACAGCCCAACGGAGCGGTATCAGACTCATACTCTGGGGGGTCAGATGGCTGAGCGGTTAGGGAATCGGTCTATTAATCAGAAGGTTTTCGATTTCCGGCCGTGCCAAATGAGGCTGTGTCCTTGGGCAAGGCACTTCACCCTACTTGCCTCGGGGGGAATGTCTCTGTACTTACTGTAAGTCGCTCTGGATAAGAGCGTCTGCTAAATGACTAAATGTAATGTAAATGTAATATTCTGACTAGAATTATGAGTATGACAACGTCAGGCTATAGTCTTCCTAATATTCAACAAGAATATTTCTTAACACATACTGATCAGGCTCTTTATTTGGCTTACTAAGACAAAGTTAACACCAGGACAGGTTACATCCAAAAGCCTAAATTATAAAATTGAGAGTTTACAGGAGAAAATAGGCCAGATTATCATGACTATATACACAGAAATATCCCATAAGATTCTCTAAAATCCTTTCCCCTAAATCTCAGAAACACAAAATGGTGAGATGTAAAGTCTAGAACCACATTACAGGGAAAGTGGATCAGGAAATAAATGAACAGAAGCCTTACCAGATTGCTTTGCAGAATGCATGACTAGTTTTGCCAGTGGAGATGACACACATCCCAATGACCAGGGCAGCAGCTAGGAACAAAGTCTTGGCAGACATGAAAGCGTGGATTTCTCGAATATACTGTATGAAGAAAGTGGGTAGTGTACTGGTTGCTAGCTCACTGGAGTGTGATTTCTGGGTGTTTCCAGGGCTATTAAAGAAGGCTTCGCATATATTATGTGTGCTAGTAAAGAGAGTAGCGCAGCATTGATTAACATGATACCACATCATTGTAAATTAGGCTGGGTTACTATCATGGGGCTGGGTCTGGAGCGCTCATGTTATGCAAGAGACATTCAATGTCTCAATTCTTCAATGCATGTTCCCTTTTTCATTGGTCTTGTTTAAAAGTCTAAACACCAAATGTCCCTGCATCATTAAAGTGTTATCTTATCTTAAACTACCTTTCAAAATCAGCCCAAAAAGTACCCCAGACATATAACAAAAAGGATTAACATAATATACTTATATATATTGATATATATATACTGATATAATTATAAATACACCTTAAATGTGAGCAATTGGATTGTAATATGGTTATGATCAATAAGAAACTTACAAGCTATCTTACAAGCATTCTCAACCATTCAGTCACATTAAGGCTGTACTAATAATTGTCATGACAATGTCTTTTGGTTACGTTTTTTATAAGGTGTGAAACCCATTATATGTGCTAGGGAGAAGGGTGACATGGGTCTTTGTTATCAGAAAACTCCCCGTTAACATCCATGAAAGCAAGACTAATAGAGGGATTGGTAAATGGGATGAAGCTGTAGTTTGTATGGAAGCCTTATTTATAAAATGTCTTCATAATGAACAGATCGACCCAATACTCTAATGCTCCAAATGATAATTTTGCTAGTGGCTTTTGACCAAACCTTTCATACCCTGTGTGTTATGCATTTTCACCAAAAGAGGGCACCAGAGACTAACAATGTAATCAGGGCCTTACATGCATGGATTCTCGAGTGTTACGTAAGCTTAAAATGGGAACCTATCTATTCAACAATTGAAAATCAGGGCCTACCTTCCGTTACACTTTTTAGAAACCAAACCATACAATAAAAAAATTAGAAATGGCAAAATTAAATTAATTGTATGCATCAATTTGTTCAACCTAACCCCTTCACACACACATACCACTACCACCACACACACACACACATACTTTGACTCTCAGATATTCTACATTAATGAAGGAGTTGTCTCTCCAGAGGTCCCTGTGGAGCCAAGGTCCTAGCTTAGTCATCTCTCCACATCAGATTCCCCTGTGGTCATGTCTGTCTGGAGCAGAGCACAGTCACGGTGACTGATGATTGCGACATGCCTGTCTGTCACTAATGAGGAACCCTGTGGTGACAAGCAATTCAAGTCACGTGTAGAATCCCTATAACCCTGTGAAAGAGGCAGGATTGAACATCTAGTGCATTGTCACACCTGAGGCACTCACCGTCAACTCAGGTAGAATCCAAGCTGACCATATCAGTTCACACTTCACACATATTGCTTTGCTCTTGCCTTCTGGCAGGCGTTACCGCAGCATTCGGTCACGCACACGCAGACTGGACAACAGTTTCTATCCAAGGGCCATCAGGCTCCTGAATGGACATTTATATGGGCATTGATTCACTTCATACTAGTCACTTTACACACTGTCACTTTCAGCTACTGGTTGCACTATCAGTAACATTGCACTACTTCACTGTACTTCACCATCAGGCTCCTGAATGGACATTGACAAGGTCATTGATTCACTTCTTACTAGTTACTTTACACACTGTCACTTTCAGCTACTGGTTGCACTATCAGTAATATTTCACTATTGTACTTCACTGTACTTCACTTAGTTTAGAATAGGTTTATAGGGTTAGCAATAGGTTATTATGTGTATTCAGGGTTTAGTATATTGTATTATTTATATTTATCTGTATATTTAGAAGGTTTATTTAAGCTTCGCATAGATGTAATTTATGTTCTGTGTAAGTAAGTAAGTAAATAAGTAAGTAAGTAAGACTTAATTTATATAGCACATTTCATACAAGAATTGTAGCTCAAGGTGCTTTACATAAAATCAATAAAAACAATAATATAACTAATAAAAGTAGTAAAACCCTTCTGAGATAAAATTACTGAAATGCTTCGGTAAAAAGGTAGGTTTTAAGCTGTTTTATATGTTATGTTATGCCAGGTGCTTGCGTTGTATTGTCTTAAGAATTTCAGTGCCCAGTCTGACCTTGTGTTGTTCTGTGCATCTGAGAATAAAAGACTTGATATTGAACTTGAACTCTTGAAAATATCCAGTGGCCTATCTGTGTAGTTTGTTGTGTGCATGTGTCTACGTGTGTGTGGGTGTGTCTGCTACTAACCCAAACTCCCGCGATACCATTCCGTCACTTCCCGCGACCTGTTGCACCGATTGAGATTAAGCTCCAGCATTGATACTGGATTTAAATTAGTACATCGAAGCAGAAGCAAGGTTTGCCCAGGTCTTGTACGGATACATTATTAGTTAGCTAATTGGTATCTTACTCCATGCAATTGTTGCACGAAAATCTGTATCGTAATTGCACATCTAAATGTATCATTTAATGCAGCCTACTCACCATTGTGTACACGCTCCTGCAGATATTCTTCGATTTCACATTCTCTTGTCTGTTCCCCCAATGTCAGTCCGTTTGAAACATTTTTGCGTTGCCAATTTGCAGTTTGCTAAAGTAATGCTGATCTTCGTATAATTTGATAACAAATTAGACAGTGTAATTAAAACATCGAGGAGATTAAATGCAGTCCTATTATACTTTAGACACAAATTATCATGTGACTTTATGTTCGGTTCAAAGTCGAGTTACTTAGCCTGGAGTTAGCAACGTCTTACAAGTTTTCACAACCACCCCAATTCATGTAAAATACAAAAACACTGCAGGGTTACTTTACGTCTTTACAAACCAGCCCATGTGCCAAATTCCTTTTCTTTTCTTCGGTCGTCTTCTTGAGTGTAGTAACTGTTCTATTGCCTACTTCTTCCGTAGCACCTCAACCCACTGTAAAGACCCAAACAGGATGTCAGCGCTGAGCGGAAAGGTCCAAACAGTTCTGGGTCCAGTGGATCCAGACCAGTTGGGTCGAACCATGACCCATGAGCACCTCACCATGACCTTTGAGTGCTGCTACTTCCCTCCACCGCCAGGTGACGAGGCAGTGGCACAAGCCCCCCTGGAGATGAAGAACTTGTTCTGGCTGAAGCAAAACCCGTACAGCAGCCGCGAGAACCTGCTGCTGCGACAGGAGACCAGCGCTGTGTGTGCGGAGCTGTTGACCTACCGGCAGACTGGAGGGGGCACCATCGTGGAGAACACCACCACGGGCATCGACCGAGACCTGCCCACCCTCCGGGGGCTGGCTAAGGACACAGGCGTCCACATCATCGGAGGGGCGGGCTACTATGTGGACTGCACCCACTCTGAGAGCACCAAGAAGATGACTGTGGAGAAGGTGTGAGATGGAGGAAAGACATGAGAAGGGATGAATATATACGTACAAAGCTGCTGTGTCTCTCTCCATGGAGATTTGTGCCAAGCCCTCCCTGACCAGGCCTGGCTCTCTTCCGTCCCCAGCTCACAGACGTCATCGTCAGCGAGGTGCTGCACGGGGCCGACGGCACCGACATCCGCTGCGGAGTCATCGGCGAGATCGGTACCAGTTGGCCAATCACAGCGAGCGAGACCAAGGTCCTGCAGGCCACGGCGTATGCTCAGACCCAGCTGGGCTGCCCTGTCATCATCCACCCTGGGAGGAACCCCGCCGCCCCCACCGAGGTGGTCCGCATCCTCCAGGAGGCCGGAGGTGACATCAGCAAAACGGTCATGTCTCACCTGGATAGGTGAGGGCTAACTGGGTGTTGGCCAAAGCACCAGAGGGTTGGTAGTGAGTGTGGGGCTTGAATCCTAATCAGGCTATTTCGGACAGGTTTATCTGACAGAACGAATGTATTAGTATTTTAGTGGTTCTGTTTAAGTCATTTTATTCAGTGTTCATGCATATTGATGTGGAGCTCTTGGGGGTTCAGGGTTTTAAGTTCAAGGCAGTGTTTCTGCATTTTTTATAGTGATGGTACTGTATCTATTTCACTTTCAATGCACTTTTTCCCCGACAATGATTTGTGTAGCTGTGCGCGTGTG
Source organism: Osmerus eperlanus (assembly GCF_963692335.1). Taxonomy (NCBI): domain Eukaryota; kingdom Metazoa; phylum Chordata; class Actinopteri; order Osmeriformes; family Osmeridae; genus Osmerus; species Osmerus eperlanus. The sequence goes on from NC_085033.1 coordinate 3,765,734, forward strand.
TCCTGTGTTTGTGTTCTTTTGCATAAACAGGACAATATTTGACGAAGGAGAGCTGCTGGAGTTTGCCAAGCTGGGAAGTTACTTGGAGTATGATCTGTTCGGAACAGAGATGCTGAACTACCCCTACAATCTAGAGGTGGACATGCCCAGTGACAGTCAGAGAGTCAAGACGTGAGTATAGCAGATCACATATCAGGGGCTGGGTTGATTTCAGCATGAAAATGACACCACAATATGTCACCAGTTTCTTAACACTGTTGTTGTTTTTGTTGTGTGTGGATGCGGGTGTGAATACTTGTGTGCTTTTTAGCCTGGCGTTCTTAGTGAAGGAGGGGTATGAGGACAGGATTGTGGTTGCGCACGACATCCACACCAAGAACCGCTTGACCAAGTATGGCGGTCACGGGTACTCCCATATCCTGAAGAACATTGTACCCAAGATGCTGACCAGGAACATCAACCAGAACCAGGTTGACAAGATCCTGATTGACAACCCCAAACGCTGGCTGACATTCAAATGAAGTATGAATCAGTGAAACTGAACACCCAAGCCCAGTTATGTTCTACACTGACTTTGTATAGTTAAAATAATCACAATCAAAAAGTTTTGTACAAAACCAGTGTCAGAAAGAGATTAGAGTCCTTGAGGAATTATCACAAGCAAATCATCAACAGCACAGTATTGTTGAATCACCCGTCTGTTTGCAGAGAGGGCACTCATTTGGAGAAGATAATCACTCATTTTTATTTCCGATAATTGAAGCCATGACTGAATCAAAGAAATTATCAAATGTTTTGATTCAAACTGTATACAAATCAACAAACCAGCGTTTGTACCCAGCGCTCTTCAATAGCAGCCTTGAATTTTCCAATGAAGGGAAACATTTTCATTTCAATAGCTTGAAAAGAGATACTGAGAACATTTTAAATGTGTTTTTGCTTGTTAAGGCTTAGAAATCAAGTGTAATCTAGCAAGACAAAGCAATTTCCTGCAATACAAACTCAGTTGGGCTGCAGGGGTGTCAGCACATTGCTAATTAATTTCCTTTTTGAGTCCTTGTTTTGTTTTTGTTGTTGTTTTTTTGTCTGCAGTAATGACAGCAATAAACAGTCAGCAAACTTGGGGGGTGAAATAGTACCTTGCAGCTTCATCATCAGTGAGCTTTGTACAGTCACACAATCTAGCCATGGTAGATGACTTGTCCTGATTTCACTCAGCAGGTGTTTATGAATGAGGCTGGCTGGCTTTCGGGTCGTACTGAAGGACATGCTCTCCTTGTCTGGGAACAGGTGGCCTCACAGAGTGACTTCACCGCACGATCAATGCCTTCAACACTGCATAGCATGCATAACCATGATGCAACTTTTGAGAGTTTGCTATAGGATTAAAAGTGATTAAAGATGTCCCTGTGATGTGTACTGAACGTAGAAAATCTGTATTTTATATATGACTGACACTTGACTCAGAACTGAACTGTTGCTGTTTTGTTTTAAAGAAAGACTGCACAGATCTCTTTAAATGTTGTGATTCATTTACTGTTATGGTTTCTCAGATAGTTTCACATTTCCAATGAATATAGGCACACATCAAATGTATTTTACCCGAAAATGAATATTTGGACTGAAATGTCAACTACTGTAAAGGATTGTAACCATACATAATCCCTAATGTGAATAGATAGACAAATACGTCAGAAAGTACCCATAACCCACATGGCAACATGACAAGCCTGTTGACTGAAACATTGAACAGTACAATAATTCCCATACACCTGTGTGTTTGGCATCTAATTGCTATATGTATGTTCTATGGCATCCACATTCCACCGCACATATGATGTGGTCAAATTGCTCAAAAGACAAATGCAATGATGGATAGACATAGGGTTACTCCTTTTACATCAGTTTGAAGTAGCCTTTTGAAATAGGCATGCGGTTAATTGCGTTTCCTAAACTGTTCCGTTGCTTCACAAGATTTCTCTATGGTTTCTCTGTCTTCAATGGAATGTCAGCGGTGCCAAAGCATCAGAGAGGTGTGAAGGAACCACGATAAATGGAGAGAGACGTTGCGCCGTCGCTGTTTAATCGGCGTACAATATGAAGCCAGAGAAGGTGCTGTATTTGTTGTTGTTGCCTCCATGCGCTTTACCACCGTCCAGCTTAATGTAGATCTCGTCGCCTGGCTCGAGATGCAAGACAACGCTGTTACTCGCATAGTCGTAATTCTGGTCTGCATCCTGGGCAATGGCACTGGCTCGTACCTGGGGGGCAAAGTTTAAATTCTTAAATGCTTTATAGTAAAATCGTAATCCCTTTTTACTGCATGTCTAGTCCATACAATTGAGTTTCCTGATTTCAGAAAATTGTTTACCCATTTGAGAGTTTGGGTGCGTGCTGTGTACCATGGACAGCTCCGCCGCCATACACGGAATATATCCCATTTACAACACTGCTCTAAATAAAAATTATATATACAATTATTATTATGTATACAATTATATGAATATTTTAATACTACGCGTCTGATCTTTAGGTTTTAATGTTAAGGCCGTTTGTTCATTTATTCCATCATTTCATCTTTGCCCCAACTTGTTGTGACCATATGTTCATGAGTGAAAATCAACATTCCATGCGTAAAGGTGATGTGGTCTGAAATCGAAATCGTTCTGTTATTATCTTACAAGACAGAACATTTCCTACGTTATCTAGAGGTTGTGACAGATCAAGACTCATTTGGCGACATCAGTAAAAGCCTCACCTGGTTGTTTTTACAGAGATCAGCCCACATGCTGGTACCGTCTCCTCCCCGCATTAGCACATGGTAAACGAAGAAGTATATCCCCGGTATTGAGCAAGTGAATTTTCCCGTTGTAGGATCATAGTGATTGCCAAGATTGGTAACCACGTCGTCAAATTTAAGAACTTCATAACCCTCGTGTTGTTTTTTCAGTCCGGCGTAGAAAGCAATCTTGGGGACAGTGTTGTATGTTGCTGCGCTTATCGCACCAGTGGGACCATTTTCTCCAGGTGGTCCAGGTAATCCTGGACGGCCGGGCTCCCCCCGTTCCCCAGGTGGGCCGACGGGTCCAGGCGGTCCTGGTACCCCCAGAGGTCCCCTAGGGCCTATTCTACCAGTGCGACCAGCCTCCCCTTTTGGCCCCTGAATAAATGTGGGTAAAGACTGGACTAAACGACTGTCTCTTATTGTGTTAGCTTTGTCTGTAGCTGTGGACTTAGTTCCATGTGGATCACACACCATCTGACAAGATCCGAGCATCTCGTAGCGAGCTGATGTTCCAGCGGAGTTGACCACGACCGGGATCAGTATCACCAACACCAGCACCATGATTACTCCACAGGCACCGGCTGCGATCATCTGCGCTCTGCCGATCGGTCTTCTCCGAGTGGGACGGACTTCCAGTCTGCTTTTGGACGTGCTTTCGATTAAGAAATGAAAAATATCGTTGCCCGTGTTTCAATGCTAAGTTTTAAAGTTAATATGTAGTCATTAATTTGGTAGCCTCCACCGTCTCCTCATCTAATTTACTCTTTTACGCACAACAACCTCCGCTTACTTTTCTAATTTTCATGAGACCTGTGCTAAAATTTATCTTGGATAAATCACAAAAGTGTCATCCGTGATATCAACGCTGCGCTGCTTGTTTCATGGATCAAAGCAAGAGCAAGTGTAGGTTCCACGCTGTCGGCGCACGAGAAAATACGAACAGCATTTGAAAATGTGAACGTGGGTGTTTGGAGCGGGAAAGAGAAGGAGGGCGGTACTGATGCATCAAATGCTGAGGTTCGCCATAAATAAATCAAAATCACGACGACACCCATTGGTTACTCATGAAATTCAATACCTCCTCTTTCACCTCTGCTGTATCTACAATTGATCACTCCATCAAGACACTTTCACTCAAGTAATACGTGTTCAAATATATCTCAACTAGTGACTGAAGTAAGGTTGTATTGTACGTGTCTTCCAAAAATTAGAGCATGATGCCTGCCTTTACATAACATGACTGCAGAGAGAGAGTGGAAGCTGGCTGGGAGGTGTGGTGGAACATAGACTATCCAAACACCGGGCCAAGGGTCCAGAACCAGGCCTGACAAGGGACTGCACTCCACTGGCAGGCAACCTGATGACCCCAGCTCCCCAGTGTGACCCCAGTCCCCCTCGACCAATTAATCATTCTGGAAGAAAATCTATCGAGCCACAAACAGAGGAGAAAAGTAAAGAGTGTGGAAGGGCGGAGTGGGGAAGGGGGGGGGGTTAGTGTGTGTGTGTGTGTGCGTGCGTGTGAGGGGGGGGTTCATGTGTGGAGAGGGGTGGTCCGGGAGAATCTTCCCCTTTTCTTTCATCTCCTCCATTGTTACCTACAAATGAGTGTTACGTTACCTCAGTCAATTGGATTGCCGCAGGGAAAACCACAAACTGTGGAAATTGTAACCGGCCTCTCTTTACACTGTGGCGTCACACTCTGTCAACATGCATGATATTGTTCATTGTGGTGTACCAAGAGAACGCCCATAAAACAAACAGAAGAAGCCTCAGAAGAATCTTTTTGTGAGACAACACTGGCGGTGCAGAACCTCACCACTCATCAAACAACACGCTGCATGAGAAATGCTGCACAGATAGAGAGAGATGGATGGATGGAAGGAGCTGTGGAGCTGTGGAGGATGCACAGGACTGAGTGATGAGGGCCTAATTGCTGCAGTCAAGGACAGATGATGATAGGATGCTGCATGCAGAGCATGCCCCCTGTGGTCGATGGCTGTGTCCTGCCCGGGGAGCAGGTGATAAGAATAGTACACCCTGGAGACTCTGGATGAGACCCTGAATGAGAGTGGGTGAGGCCCTGGTTGAGACTCTGGATGAGCCTGGTTGAGAGTGGATGAGGCCCTGGATGAGCCGGTGTCAGTCCTCAAATGAGACACCCTGAATAAGATTCTAGATGAGGCCCTGGATGAGACGCTGGAAGAGACTGGATGAATCCATATCTTTCATTATATGCAGTAAACTGAGATGGGTGAACGCTGGTATGGTACCGACACACACACACACATGCATGCATATCCACGTGGCATGCATATGACGGTGACGGTTACATGGTGTCTGTGAGTCAGCGAACACTTGTTGCCGATGGCCTCTTCCCCTCCAGCTGGCATTGGCCATCGGTGACTCAGTAGGACGTGAGGACAGAAGCCAAACTTGGTATGTTACAACACTTCATTGCTGAAAACACAGCTTAACTAAGGAGACAAACAACTTTCATCAGTCCAATTATACACTTTTCTCACATACACTTTCTTGTTCAAAAAGAAGCTTCAATAATAACTTATTTAAGATCTGATGTTGAAAATGTACTATTGGAAAGAAATAACAAAAATGAAACTCGACGTGGGCTTTGACGGTTTACTTTTTGTCTACTTTGCCTTGTTGTGGGGTTCATTTCTAATCAGTCAGGACTGGCTATGAGAAAGGTGATGGTCTCTGACAACTGGACAAGCAAGCATTTACGAGTAATGAATTAAACATGTCGGCACTTGACTGGAGTCAAGATGTTGTTTAATATTCTAATGAGAAATGAGGCGTTATATAAAACTTTTTTGTCAGTTTTGCTTGTTGTGATATGAAATATGTATAGCAGGTATAAACTGACAAAGGTGATCTAATGAATTCAGCTGTGGTTGTGGCAAGCAAAACAACCCTGTCTGTCAATACACTGGTTAGACCAACAAACTGCAAAAACATGTCAAACCATGGCAGTTTCACAAAAATCAAATTATATACTGTTATTTTCTACACTGACTTTTGTGGAGTTTTATCAATCAATGATCTGCCATGTGTCATAGCATCATTTTTTACAGGACATGTGCTCCATAGTGTTTTTCACACCTTCTGCTCTATCTAGTTGATATGACTTGTTTTTTTGCTTTAATAATTCTTCAGGCGAAAGCTTTGTCAGTGACTGCCGTAGAGAAGACAGAGCTAACAGTTGAACTCAGTAGGGAGTCTTGCCACACCACCACCCCCACAAAGCGTGTCCCGTATTAAGAGAACAGAGATGAAATCACCTCTAAAACCCGCTTTGTTCTCTGAAACAGGACTAGCCACACACATACACAGGACTAGCCACACACATACACAGGATGTCAGAATATCAGTATAATGTAAGAGGGGAACAAATCCACTAAAATAATCTTCAAGCCCAAATACTGACATATTCACTCATCAGTGTTGACAATCAGGTGACAAGCAGCCATTAACTATAGGCCCAAACATGATGTATCAGAGTCTACAAGAACGGTAACATGTCCTCAATGTCCATCAGATCGACATACAAAGTCTTATTCCTTTAACGTGATCTGACATGTAATAATTGCAAAGGTGGGTGAAAATGAGACCAAACAAAATCTCCTAAATCAAAATAAGCAGATTGATTTTCAGAACGATGCCAATCGATGCCTAGCCTGCTGATGGCATGAGGGGGCGGGGTGTCACATTTGCCAATGAGATTGAGCAGTAGAAAGGAGCTTAGTGGCAAATGAAATGGAGAAGCGCAAACACACCATCTGGGGGCTACAGAGAACAATCAATGACTCCAGTCTGGGATTGATTAATTACCCTGTGAGAGGTTCTGAGGCACTGCTACAGCAGAGACACCAGATCACAACAAGATTTATCACCCTAGCGAAATCTCTGCTCTACTAACTTTTACTTTCTCTCTGTCTTTCTCTCTGTCTGAACCTCGATTTTAAATTGTACGTGTCATGGGAGAGGAATCAGCTAACTTCAGGCTCCGGGGAGGAGCTGTAAGCCCCACTGGTAGTCTTCCTGAGGTGATCTCATGAGAGAAATGTCAAATTTGCCTCATTACACAAACTCAGAATCACACATATATAATTAAACATCTAATCACAATGAGAGTAGTCACATTTTTTCCCAGTCAACAAGTCTGCAATTACCTTCAGACCAACAACAGCTCGTCAAGCCTGGGTAGTGTTGACACTTTGGTTGTTAGATGGGCCCAGGTTTGGTCCCAACTCTGATGATAGAATCTACACTTAGCATCACACAAGTGCTTTACTCAGACAATGAACTTGCTGATTGGAGATGAGGTCATTCCAAAAGCAGACCTTAATGTAGGTTCCAAAATGCAGGTACACATTTCCAAGCATCCCTTAATTGCTCTGTAATAGCAGCATTGAGAGTAAACTGTGGTAATCAAAAGACTGTAGACACCTCAGTCAGAGATGGGGCTCCAACAAGAAACTGAAAAGACAATTGCTGTGTGCATCTACAGCTCTGGAAAAAATTAAGAGACCACTGCGACTTTTTCTTTTCTTTTTAAAGAAGTTGACAAGGACAATTTTAAGTAAGGAACAGAAAGGTAAAAATGGTTTACCTTTCTGGTAAAGGGTGCACTGGTCTCTTAAAGTTCAAGAATCTTCAGTATTGTGAGTACTCTCATCTTGTGTTTGTGTGAAAAGACAGACAAAATAGATGGACACAAATTGAGCAAAGGATGGTGTGAATTTGAAGAGTGTGAGTTGTAGGGCAAAATAAAGTAATCCTACCAAGGTCTGGACCAATAATTATTCATCCTGACACTTGCACTCTATTGTACTGGAAAAGGCTTGTGCTGTCACTACTCCCACAACTCAGTGAGAATCAATCACGACTCTCACATTCTGATTCTCACATTCTTCCACTGGTTGAGCTAAATGGCATCCAACATTAGGACATCTGTTGGTCAAAAAGGGGAATGCCCTTTTGCCAACAGATGGTCTCTCAGTTTTCTTGGGTGTCTGTGATATTAAGGCAGCTGTCCATCCTCATGTGCAGAATGAGCAATAGGCGAAGGCTCTTTCTGCAAGTGGTGAAGGCTGGCATGCACCACTCTCGCTGACCCAGTTCTCCGCCTGACTAATCACGACCTTTGAACTCCACAATGACCTGTGAGGGAGATTAGATCAGACGAGAGGATGGTGACCAGAGAAAGAAGTGCAAGCAATGTCATTTGGGAGAGACACGATGAGGCGTGTCTTGCTGTGAGAGTGAACAGTCAGTGCTACAGGATAACAAAGCTTAATTAGAGGTTGGGCTCTGCTTTGTCAAAGATAATTAAAGTTGGCAGTCGCAGCCGAGAAAAACGGAGCACATTTTTCAAACAACGTAGTGCATTTTAATTGACATAAAAAATACATCTGTCATATATTTTCTTATTCTTTCTGAAAGCTGTTCTTATGATTTTAAATATGATTGTAATACAAGAACTGTATTACAGAAACAGAGTATCTAGCTTTTTAAAATGAATTTAAAGAGGCCTCATGGGAAACTCATAAATCTGACAGATTTAGCTGGGGACAAACAGCAGCCGGCCTCCTTCCTGGGGTGTGTGTGTGTGAGCAGACTGCTGTGCGTGAAGCCAGTCGTCTCCTCCCTCTCCATGGGGAGTTTGAGAGGCACTGTAGTCATCTTTATTATTTTGCTTATCACCAACAGCTTTGTGGTTATTGGTCTTTGATGACCTTGAATTGTATTTCCCAAGAATATTACCCATATGAAAATCACCTTATTCCGTTATTGAAGCATCAAAACATTCAACTTTACGGAGTCACAGGAGGTGTAAGCCCGGATCCACATTTGCATCTCTTTGTATCAAGTGTTCAAGAGAGAGGGGACTGTGGAGGGGTAGTCATGGTGGTGGAGAGAACATGAGATTTCTCTAGCTTTCCCCCTTCCCTGCCTTTCATGTATGTTGGGGCCCCTGAATCGTTTCCCAGCCTTCCTCTCTGATAGAATGTTCCATACTCAAGCTCATTGTACTGTAATTGTAAAATACACCAAATAAGCAAGAAAGCCCCCCTAGTGGAGGTACATGCAGCCGTAGCAGTTGCTAATGTAGTTGCTGTGCCTCAGCAGAAAAGGCTTTATTCATTGCTAACAGTCTTGTTGAACAAACAATATGAATTATACATTTTGTCTTTATTTAGCATACAAAAAAACAGCCCCCAGCTCATTTTCACAAAGAGCTTGACTTATACATATATACAGTATATGTGATTATTTTTCTACATAATGTGCCATCACCACGGATACCACTCTACCATTTGTACATAATCTAGAAGTCCTTCATTAGTTATGAATGGTGCCATCTTGTGAATGTACTTTTACAGTACAACACCATACTACTCCCTCAGTGGACATTAACACTTGTATACACATCCTAAAAGTCAGAAATTATGGTACTTTGTTATGATGTCAGATAGAAATACACTTGATATGAATCTACATAAAAAAACATAATTTCCCAGTTTGTGTCTAATAGTTTAAATTGAAATTGCATTGAAATCAATGACACTTTAGCCTGTGTATACATGGCGTGGCATCTTGTAGGGGCTAAAGTGCATCGTCATAATGACCACCACCACAGCCACTGCGTAAAAGGCACTGGGAGGCAGATTCCTTCTGAGGGTGCTATAAGCGGTCTGTTAACAGATTGGCTGAGAGACACGGGTGGTTAGGAGTACTGCTGGGTGAACTGCTGGTGAAACTCCTTCACTTTTTCCAGCAGGATCTTCAGCTTGTCAGTGGAAGGCAAAATGGTCATTCTGGAAAAAGGAGGAGGAGGGGATTAAGGGTCAGAACAACAGTGCATAATAATTCATAAACTATGCACACTCACACTCCACAGTAATCGATTAGCTAGGTGCAGCAGGATTTTGAGCGAAGATCATTTCACAATAGGACAATGACACTGTTTCTTTGTAAAAAAAAAAAAAGAAAAAGAGAGTGGAGGTGAGTAGAACCCAACCTGAAGTGGTAGGTCCCCTCTTTCTGTCCAAAGCCACTGCCAGGGACCAGGCAGATCCCAGTCTCCTCCAGCATCTTCATACAGTAGAACATATCTGGAGCTTGGCCCATTTCCTGGAGAAACAGGCCCACATCAGGCATCAACAATATTGAACATCCTATTTTTTATGAAGGCTATTTGAGTCGGTGAGTGGCAGATTTCCAATGATGGCCAGTGGGTGGAGGTCTGACCTGGGCCTCTCTGATAGCTCTGTCTGGCAGGGTGATGAGGGGGAAGGAGTACATGGCCCCCTGTACCGGGTTGCAGCTGATGCCAGGCACCGTGTTCAGAATTTGCTCTGTCAGACGGGCCTTCTCTGCCAGGGCACCGAGGGTAGCGGTACGCTCCTGAGAGAGGAAGAGAAAGGAAAAAGAAAGAGAGAGAGAAATGAAGTGAAAGGCAGAGATAGTCAGACAGAGAGAAACATACATAGAAAGACAGGGAGAAAGAGAGAGAGGGAGGGGGTCAGAGAGAGCATACATTTGAATATAACATAACAAGACAACAAGACAACAAGACAACGCAAAGCAATCTGGCATAACATAACATATAAGTATACAGAACATAGATTACATCTATGATAACCTCAAATATAGTGAACCTCCTAATATACAATAATATACAATATTCAATACAGTATACTTAACCTCTAAATACACATAATACACATAATAACCTATACTAACCTTATAAACTAACCTAAGACAAGCGAAGTACAATGGTGCAATATTGCTGATAGTGCAACCAGTAGCTGAAATAACCTATACTAACCTTATAAACCTATACTAACCTAAGACAAGTGAAGTACAATAGTGCAATATTGCTGATAGTGCAACCAGTAGCTGAAAGTGACAGTGTGTAAAGTGACTAGTGAGAAGTGTATCAGTGTCCATATCAATGTCCATTCAGAAGCCTGATGCCCCTTGGAAAGAAAACTGTTGTCCAGTCTGCGTGTGCGAGACCGAATGCTTCAGTATCGCCTGCCAGAAGGCAACAGGGTAAAAATGTACAACTAATCAGGAAATGTTACACGCTTAAACAATTTTACACCCATCGTAAACAGTTAACACACTTTTATTACAGTCATTAATACTGTACTGCATTCTGCGTGATCAGGGATTGGGATGTTTGTGTTAACTGAACCTTGATGAAGGAGTTATAGGACGGCTCTCCGGGCTGAGGGGCGTTGACCACCAGGTCCATCAGGGCCTGACCAGGGACCGGCGGACACAGGCGGACTGAGACCAGCTTGTTTAGCTGGTCCTTCACCTCACCATCCATGTTGATCACTTCCATGTAACCCCCGCGGAAACCACACCTAGCAGACAGACAGATGCAGTTATTTTGGAGGAAGGCTGTCTCTATTCTGGGGTCTAACCTTAGCACCCTAGAGGAAGCGGTAGAGGCAAGAACTGTCCAAGCAGCTGTCCATTATGGATAATGCATGGTGAAGAGGATCACTTTTAGTATGACACGGACCACACCCCAGTGTCACAAGGAGAGCTACCGGAAGTCCTTTTGCCAGTGACCATTACGGTAAACATTATAATGATTCACTGCATTGAGTATTATGTGTTTTTGTATTGCGTATATATTTTTTTTCTTCTTGTATGTGTTATCCATTTGTATATTGCGTATTTTGTATTGGAAATATTTTTTATATTGATTATGTATTCCTACATCCTCTTGTTTTTATCTTGCCTGCTGCAATGTCGCAATTTCCCATTGGGGATCAATAAAGTACTTTTACTACTATTTCTACTATTACTACTACTATTTCTAACAACTGTAACAAGAGGTATGGAGAGACCAGGGTCCTCATGAAGATGTAGTGCATCTCAGGATGACAGCTTACTCTCCCATGTAGCACTTGGAGGTGGAGTGGAAGGATGCCAGCTCCACAGCGCTGGAATACTCTGGTCCCATCTCAAACAGAACCTTTTTGAAGGAGTGGAACTGGCATCCATCTGCATACACGTTGTCCTGGTACACCTGGGAGGAGGGGCAGAGTGTCAGAGGGTTCAACGCTCGTCCACTACGGGGAACCTTAGATTTAAATGAAGGTCCAAGTTTTTTATGGTAGGTTTCTAATGAAAAGAACCCTTAACAGTCTTGTTTTAATTGTACCTCATCAGCCATTAGGAACAGGCGCTCCTTTGCAGCGAATCGGATCACATCCTCAATACACTGCCTGCTTTGGACCTGACCTGTCAGAGATGGATATTTATGGGGAAGCGTTAGATCTGGATCTTTGTTCTGTGGCGCCATCTATTGATCAGGCTAGGAGAAGCACAGACACAAGCACTGTCAGTTTAATCTCCCTTTCAACTAATGACACCATACTCCAACATCAATCCAAGTGTGATAGATTTTTCCAGATGGATTGGTTTCAAAATCCTTTTTCGAACACTAACACTTTGACCAACACATGAATATTTACATCACACAGTTTTAAGTCAGGCCTTAAATCAGAGTTTACATGTCTCTCGATGGGGGTGAGTGAGAGCTGGTTTAACCGACCTGTGGGGTTCCCAGGGTTGATGATGCAGAGGGCCCGGGGGTTGCAGTGGCGCCTAGCCTCCTCTAGAGCGCGATGCAGCTCACTGATGTCCATGCTCCAGCACTGCTCCTCGTTCAGGTAGTAGTTGATCTGCACGGCGCCCAGCTCCGCCAGGGCGGCTGAGTAGAGGGGGTACTGGGGAATGGAGATCATGATCCCCGTCCGCGCTTCGCCTTCACCACACACCAGCAGCTTCAGCATGGTCTGACACAGACACGGGGGGAGACAGGAGGAGTGTGAGAGGCTAACAGGGTACATAACCGGCTGCGTCTCAATAGTCCGACAGTGTCCCTTCAAATTGTATACACCCTTCTTTCGCATGCACGTTAGAAAAGTCGCTCGTTATTATCAAAAGAATGTAGGTACCACAATGCCATCACTGGCTCCTGTGGTGAGGTAGATGTTGTCTGGATCGCTTGGTACACCTCCATCCCTGCGTTCAATGTAGCTGGCCACGTCCTGACGCACACAGTCTAGACCCTGACTGGCGCTGTACGCACCTGAGGAAGACACGAGCAAAACAAGGAGGGTCCATAACCAAAACCTTTCTTTACACTTCATGTTACGATATGATGTTGGAACATTATAAGAGGCTTAGGAGGTTTCATATTCCCCCCTAATTAATTTAGGTATCCTCTTTTTCACATAGCAAGTTGTCAGAATACAACATACCCAAACTGCTCCCTCCACAAGACTTCAAAATGCGACGCGCTCTACTTTTGGCATCCTCTGGAAAACTATTGTCATTCAGGAGTTCTGGGTATGAGCAGAGTGCCAGAACCTTGAATGAAACAGAGGGCAGGGAGCTAGGTGAGACAGAGGTAGATAATGATGATGATGCATGACAATCCGAGGTAGGAGAGCAGGATTCAAAGAACTGAGCTTTATTACACAAATTCAATAAATAAACCAGGGGGAAAAACTAGCGAAAATAACTTGGGAAGACATAGGGCGGAAACACGAGGGAGCAGGTTAATCACACAGCGACACAGCAACCCAAAAAGACTACAGCTGGGTGATTAATGACGAAACATAAGTGTGTAGGGAACCAGGGGAGAGAGAGAGCCAGGACACACTCACAACACAGACACACACCCAGGGATACCAACAGAAAAGTAGGGGGCAGGGAGATCACTATGAAAAACTGGGGCACAGCCAGGGCCATGACACGGGGACCTAAAATGCAGTGACATACCTGACGGAAGAAGGTGATTGGCTGCTGGCCCATCGCATGCGCGTCACCAATGTTGGCCTTGATGACCTCAGAAAAGGGCTTCTTGACCCCCTGCAAGACAGACATACAAGGAACTAAAAAAAGATACACAAACGTGAAGGACAATCATCGTGTTTTAACCTTTTAAGCAGTGAGTTATTTTTCCAAAACGGAAGCTAGCTAGTTTTAGTTAGCTTCCGTTACCTAGCAACCTAGCATAATACTCGTAGCAATGCTACTACCTGCTAGTGTTACTTGTTAGCCTCCTAATTGTACATTTTGAAGCCATACTATAGCGTTTGTCATATAGTTTTTGTCTATCGGAAAATAGTCGGTTGGAATGTTCAGAATCACACGTGTGACGGTACTCCTTAACGGGTTAATCTATTCCATCAGAAATCGGAGTCAGTTGGCTGAGCGGTGAGGGAATCGGGCTAGTAATCCGAAGGTTGCCCGTTCGATTCCCGGTCATGCCAACTGACGTTGTGTCCTTGGGCAAGGCACTTAACCCTACTTGCCTCGGGGAAATGTCCCTGTACTTACTGTAAGTCGCTCTGGATAAGAGCGTCTGCTAAATGACTAAATGTAAATGTAGAAATGCCTATATTCTGCTCACATGCAATACTTCAGCATCAAAATCTAAAGTAATTGAAGGAATTTGTTTGCCTTTGTGAATGTATCTCAGTATCAATATCAAAGCATACTGACAACCAGTCCTCATCCTATATCTCAAAAGAGATCCGAAAACTCCAACTGAAACACAGAAACCTATACCGCATAGAGTAGGCCGATTATAATTATTTATAGCTTAACTTCAACTTTGTTGGGGACACCAGGGAACATGGAAAAACAAAGCAGATTTGGATCCGAATTGTCTGTCAAAGAATGATTTGTTACAGGTCAATAAAAAGGCCTTTCTTTCCTCTCTAGGTATTGTCTGAGAACCTTCTGTATGACACAGAACTGGCGATGAGGCTTCACTCTCCTCAGTCAGCCTCCAGATGTTTGTCATTTGACACCCACAACAACATGCTCAGCAGGGCGGCCTCAAATGGAACACACTGAAGCACAGCAGGAATCAAATCAGTCCCTCTGTTGTTTCAGAGGGGAACTTTAACCCAATCCAATTGCACCAGCTGTACTGGTAAGAGTTCAGAGGGGGAAAAAAGAAGTACAACCCAGCTATTGGTCACCAGATAGAGGTGTCTCTCACTTTTGACCAATCAAATGATAGAGGGGTAGTGATGAACCTGGGTTCAGAGGACCTCCCATTCATGACAAGAGGACCCTTTATTGCAAAAAGGTTTGTACAAAATGTGAGCCAGGCTCTTCTCTCTGAGAACATTCTAGAATTCCTGTGTGCCTGAGAGGGTTTTATCACTGCATAAAGGCTGACAAACAAAACTCTGTTGACATACAGAATCAATCAGTGGTGTATTCCATATCTGTGGGCAACTGTAAATTGGACTATCATTTGGAGTGCTCGCAAATAAATAGGATAAAACAACATCCTTATGAAAATATGTTATGACCGCAGACCTAACGGCAACATAGTACATTTTCAAACAGCACAGTGGTAAAAGACTGTTGATAAAGGAATCTTTGATACATGCAAGAATGTGTGGGAGGAATGTGACAGCAACTGTGCATTCCCCTCTGTCCCCATGGATACTATAAGGTTTAAGCAGGCATCTCTGTGGGCCTCCTGCGCAGCCAGCCATCAGCAGAGAATGAAGGACTCACAGCTGTGGATGGGGACTTTGGTTTTGCTCAACTTAGTATTTTCATTTCATGTTTGATATCACAAATAGAGGATTTAGTGTAGTTACAACTTAGCCATCTCAGGTACACAGTAGGTGCCTCAACCCATAACTAAGATACACAAGTTCCCAACTATTATGTCCTCCTGGGTTAAATTCTAAAAATGCTTGGAGGGAAAACAGAGAGTGTGTGGAGTTTAGGGCGGGGGAGGGGAGATTGTGTTTGGCTATCTTTGGACATGTCTGAGTGTGTATTAGTTCAGTACCTATTGGACAACCATGTGAGCTACAAAAAGCTTTTGTGCACGGTTTTCCCAGAGAAACCTAACACCTCCAGGCGTAACTCACAGAGTGAAGGTACTATTGAGAATGCAGGCTTGACCAGTGAAACTTGGAACAGCCTCTATAGTAAAAAGAGACCATTGATCTGATAGGCCTACTGCAGGAGCGATTAAACTGAGGATTACAATGAAACCCCCTTATACCTGCTGCCAAAAACACACTAATTCATACTCACCATAGACACTAGATACCTGCTTTTGAAACATCCAAAGTCAGATTTGTTCTAATCATGCTCATGAAAGCACCTCACACTATGCACTATCCCATAATCCCAGTTTTGAGTCACAGCAAATAGAAAAGAAAAAAAAATGGATCCAAAGTTCATTACAACTCTACCATCTGCCCATAGATGTCATGACCATGACTGTTTCCCCTCCCCCTGCACCCAGCCCTTAGCCCAACCCCCCTCCAGCCAGCAAGGACCACTTAGCGGATGCTACTGGATACAGGAACTCTAAGGTCCCACTTACCACACAAGACTGGGCTCTGTAAACTATTGAAGAGGTCACTATCCTTGGTTTCTCATAGCAACACTTTAAATAAAGCAAGAGGAGGAGGTCAAGTATGCAGTTTGGTTTAAACTTCTGGGTTTAACCTGTGGACAAAATAAATCCCCATGAACATTCGTTGACCAGAGATGACATACCCAGATCAAACTGTGTTCTTCATATCAATCTCCCAAGCCATGTTGCACTGGATGAACTGCTTGCATGTTGACAAAATGCTTAAAGTCAACAACTTCAATAAGCTCCTGAGTGGGTCATTACATGTCAGGGGATGGCTCCCTACGTGTTTTTGGCACGTCTTGTTAAACGACAGATCCAGGAATTAAAGTGGCAAAACTGAACACCTTGGTAAACCATTTCAGACTTCTAAGGAGATTATTTTAGTGACACTGTGTAAGACAGAAGGCAGTGTTACATTGAAGTTTGTGTTTGCTCCAGTGAGGGTACTCCTGTTAAAGCATTGTGGACATCATTGTATGGTTAAGAGGCACATGTGTCCCCAACTAACTTTAGAGTTGGCAGAATTGAAAATGAATGACTAATTGCTAGACTTTGACATGTGGGTGGTTAAACTATACAGTTTATAATTAAAGAGGGTGTGAGTAAAGGAGGTGAGGATCACAGTCTTCTCATTGGATAATATTTAGTGGGATGGAACACTGGAACGTGTACAGAAATAAAAGGGGGAGATCAATTACATTTAAAAGAAAAATCCTTAATCTAGTGTATTTTTTCGCCGTAAATTATAACACGTCACCGGTGTGAAGTTAGAAATGCATAGAACGTTAGACTTTCACAACAGTTTGATTTTACACTATACGATCATTTCTCTCGTGCATAAGGCTACGAGTGCATTGCATTTCGGTTTTTGCTCCCTGAGTAACAATAGCAGTTCACTTGAAGTGTTAGGCCAACAGACAGCCCAAAGTAGGCTATAGAAAGCGCCACATAAAAACGTGTACAGTTCTACGTGTCACTTGTGTGTCAAACTATGAGAGCCTGAGTGAGACGATCCAATCTGATCTTAACTTTGGGGAACGTGGCAGCATGGGTCCTTTGTGGAAAATGCAATAAATTGCATGAATAAATACAATTCTAGACATAAGATACTTTAAGCCATTGACATACGTTACCTCTTTTAATTCCTTCTCAATTTGCACTGCGCGCTGCACAATAGGTCCGCGCACAGCATATTCAACCTTCTTCACGGTGGGGTTCATGGTGTCGATGGTCAACACCTTGCCCCGAGAGGCCACTCCGTTTTTGGACATTCTCTCTTGAACACGACCCCTCAGCGCTGCGCTTATCCCTAAGGTTCTAGCAACAGAATAAAAAGGGGACAGCGGAGAGGAAATCAAGATTGAGCAGACACTGGATCCCTGGTGCCCAGGAGCATTGTGTGCCCCGCTGCTGAATATCAAGTAATTTCGCCCCTTGACTGAAATACGCAAACTCCTGTACGGCAACATTGTACAAAGTTTCTTTAACACTTTTTATAAAGTAGTTAAGCCTCTGCGACCACCGTCACCCTCGACGAATGCAATAGTGTGGCGTTGCACAACGGGCACACGTCTGGAAAAAACCGGGCAGACCTTTGAACCTTACAATTAAGATAAGACGTTAAAAACAGGGAACGTGTAATATAGTCTTCTGTTTGAGATGGGGATGTTAAAGCCCTTGTTCAAGTACAGATTGCTCTCTTTTACTGTGCACATGGCAGGTCACCCAAAGTGTACCCCTGTTTTAGTAGGATTTGTATCCCACCCCCATCTCCTCCCGTACCTATTACGCACCGTTAGGTTGTCAATCAAGGTCGGTTCTCCGGTTACCGAGACGACAGACAGAACTGATGAACCTATGCGAGAGGACCGAGTGACGCTTCAAACTCTCGCTAGCTTCGTGGAACTCCCTCTTATTCTTCGGCGGACAAACACCCGCGTTCAGATAGTTTTTGGGAGGAGACTGCGGCCAGGCCATTTTGCAGAAAATGAGCGCAACGCCTCCTATTTGGAAATGAGCCGATTTTGTGCGGCTCAAATACTGTAGTATAGCCCACACTAAAACACAGCGATGCACTGCTGGATTGATTGCATCATATCTTCAAACAGGGCAGTAGGCTACGCTAGATGTTACGTTTTTGTAAAAAAAAAAAAAAAGTCAAACTTAACCCTTGTGTTATCTTCGGGTCATTCTGACCCATCAGTCATTGTGACCCACCGTCGTATTGCGACAACTTTACCGCCTACAAAAACAAAGTGAAGCATTTTCTTTTAACCGTTGGGCTGTCTCAGACCCCCCACATTGCGAAGGTTAAAATAAAATTATTTTTATTTGTTTTTGTATTGGGTAAAATTGGGTAAACACAACGATGGTTCGTTATGAACCTTTGGGTCATGTGACCCGAAAGCAGCACAAGGGTTAACTAGATGTCTGACAAAGAGTAAACACAGTAAACGAAGACCTGACAGAGTGTGGCCTCTGTTGATTCAATTGCAATAGGGGACCTTATTCTAAAGTTGGCATGGAGGGAATGTGGAGGATCAAGGCCAAACCTCATTCAAACTGGGGGAATCTGCTGAGAAAACACATCTGGCTTCTGAATGCCCTGTAACACACAAACACACAGCAATGTGAATGAACACAGTTTGATTGGACTGCTGTGTTTGAGTTACTCCTCTGAAGGATCACTGACTGAAGTGTGTGTGCCCCATTGAGTACGCATTGTTTAAAAAACTAAGCTGAAAGTCACAAGATGTTGATAAAGTCTGATTAGATTAAATGATGTATGACGTGCTTGGCATACGTCAACAACATTGAATTGCACCACCTTGAAAGTGATTGCTGCTGTATAGCTTCAGATAAATGAAACTTGGTAACCATCAGACCTTTATAGGTTTACATCCGTCTAATGGATAATCACCAGCACCATCCTCTTAATACCATGGCTGTGCCGGTCTCATGACCTGCTCTCTCATAGATGTTATAACAATGATTAACCATATTAATTACGTTACTTGCTGACATCAACATGTCTGACTACTGGCTTGATTTAGCAAATTTTGCATTGTTCACCCCTCACTGTCCAATAGTCAATTTATCAAAAAATGGAATCATAATACTCTGATAAAAATAATGTAAAAAACGTTATTGGTGGACACTTGTGCATGTGTGTTGTCACCGCTCCCGGCACAAGTGTTACATTGCATGATGAAGAAAGGTTTCTTAAATGTATTTAATATTATTAATATTTGCCAAAGAAGAGTTATCAATGCTCAAAGGTGTTTTACTTATGCGCACTACACCGCTTTTCAAATTATTATGCTAACAATATCTTTCTCTGATTTTCCTAAATAGTTGATGCAAATGACAATCAGTTTAATGTTCAAGTCATTAACTATTAGGGTATAATTCGAATTTTATTGAAAAACGCCCCAATCACTACAGTATTTTTTTTTTAATACTCAAAATGCACTGTTCCAAATTATTATACACAAGAGTTTCAAAACATTTCATAGGTTGTAAAGAACTGAAAATGGTCATTTGTTGAATTTGCAGCAATAGGGGGGAGGTCATATTTACTGAACTCAAAAACATCTTAACAGGGAAAGTTACATAGGACCCCTTCTTTGATATCACCTTCACAATTCTTGCATCCATTGAACTTGTGAGTTTTTGGAGAGTTTCTTTGCAGGATGTCAGAATAGCCTACCAGAGCTGCTGTTTTGATACAAACTGCCTTCCACCCTCATATCTTTTGCTTAAGGATGCTCCAAAGGTTCTCAATAGGGTTGAGGTCAGGGGAGGATGGTGGCCACATGCCCAATGACAGAGGTTTTCTTTGCAGCATGACATGGTGCATTGCCATGCATGAAGATGATTTTGCTACGGAAGGCACGGTTCTTCTTTTTGTCTTTGCCGAGGTCATTTTCACACCTTGGGGGACCCTAAAGGGGCCTACCAGCTCTCTCACCATGATTCCGGCCCAAAACATAACTCCGCCATCTCCTTGCTGACGTTGCAGCCTTGTTGGGACATGGTGGCCATCCACTACTCCATCCATCTGGACCATCCAGGATTGCACAGCACTTATCAGTAAACAAGTCTTCATGTATTTCTGGGCCCACTGCAACTGTTTCTGCTTGTGAGCATTGGTTAGGGGTGGCTGAATAGTAGGTTTATGCACAACTGCAAGCCTCTGAAAAACATCCGAAAATGGCTGCCGAGGTAGGCTCTCATGCCAAAGTAAATTCCTTGTCTGTGCAAACTTTCATGCCGAATAAACACTGATTCTGATTCTCTGGCGGATCCTACACCTTGAGGTTCACAGGACTCCAGAGGCACCAGCAGCTTCAAATACCTGTTTGCTGCTTTGTAATGGCATTTTAGCCGCTGCTCTCTTAATCCGATGAATTTGTCTAGCAGAAACCTTCCTCCTTATGCCTTTATCTGCACGAACACGTCTGTGTTCTGAATCAGCCACAAATCTCTTCACATTACGATGATCATGCTTAAGCTCTTTTGAAATATCTAATGTTTTCATACCTTGTCCAAGGTATCCTTTTTCTTTCCCATATTGCTTGAAACCTGTGGCCTGCTTAATAATGTGGAATGTCCATCTTAAGTAGTTTTCCTTTAATTGGGCTCACCTGGCAAACACATTATCACAGGTGTCTGAGATTGATTTCAGTGATCCAAAGAGCCCTGAGACACAATACCATCCATGAGTTTAATTTTTTTTTTTTTATAAAAAAAATATGACACTTAACTAATAATTTGGAATGCGGTGTAATTTATTGATTTAAAGATTTACAAATCTACAATACAGTAATTAAGAAAATTTCACAAACATTTTTACAAAATAAGAATACCAGTTTCACTTAAGGAAGATAAGAGTGTAATGCACTCATGGTCTTCAGACATATCATGTCCTCATCTTTCAAACTAATTTGAACAGCAGTAAGTTACAGACATAACACAAGGGTCATTTCAGCAACAGTGTATGCAACTTCCAGTAACTCAGATAAAAAGTGCCCTTCATCCTCAAATAGTGGAGCCAAGTATTTGCATTGAAACATAATCTGTATTATACACAAGACTACAAAACATTCTAGGATATAGCCAGGTATGAGGTAAGAATATGATTAGAATCACTTGCAGCAAAATGCTCTTCAAGTATATTGTGCTGGTCATGACGACACAGCTTTAATCCATATACAGTAGAAAGCAGATCAACAGCCATCCATCATTTGTCTAAATATCACATTATAAAACAGAACCCTGGGCCATTATCAACCTAGAAGCTAAGCTGTGGCTGTGGTGATGGCAGAAAGGGTCTGGGTGGCCACAGAACGCAGCGTGAACGTGGGCACAGAGAGTGGCGTGAGCAGATAGAGCTGGTGCTGGGGAGTCTGCAGGCCGAAACACTTACACTCCTCCGTCACCAGGTAGCACTGCAGCGGCTGGTGGGAGAAGCCCAGGGCGAAGTCCTCATGCAGAGTCTCCCCCTGTGGAGCTCCCTCCCCTGGGGAAGCAGCAGCAGGGGCCTCCTCTAGGCTGAAGTAGCGCGTGGTGGTGAATGTGTAGAAGAGTCTGAGCAGCTCCCAGCAGCGTGACCTGGAGGGTGTAGGGGCGACAATGGGAGGAGCACTGGGGATGGACTTCACACAGGAGATGGAGCGACGAGACTCCCTGTTAATGAACAGCAAGGCCAGCACGTCGGGCCGGAGGCTGACGGTGTTTGGCAGGCAACGCTCCCCGACAGCCAGGCAGCCTCTCAGGGCCTCCACCAGGGGAGACCAGTAGCGTCCCACTAGCTCACTCTCAGCCCTGTGAAGGGAGGGGCTGGGGCCACACAGCATGCATACATCTGCCCCCGGGAGCAGCTGAAAGCGGAGCAGGCGGTGGGCCACTGTTGGGCTTCCCTGGGGCAGGAACACGGGGTAGTCACAGGAGACCGAGCCAGAGAGGGAGAGAGAGCGTGTCAGAGCAGAGAGGAGCACCACCTCCTGTGGCGCCAGACGCCACCACTTCTCTGTGGCCACGGCTATCCGTCCATGGATCATCAGGCAGCCAAACTCACTATCGGCAGCCTGTGTAAAACCCACCAAGGCTTCCTGGAGAAGTGTAGAGTTGGGAGGGACCAGACAATCAGCACAGTGAGTTAGGTCCCCCATGGTGCCCTCCAGTCTTTCCTCCAACAGTTGGTCAATGAGGCGATAGCAGGAGCGGAGGTCTCTCTTAAGCCGCTCAACGTTCCTCACATTGGCCAGTTCATCCTGTCCCAACACGAGTACCATGATGTTCCACACGTTCTCCAGCAGACGACGTAGGTGGAGGTCCTCGTTGGAGCTGCCTTTATGCCCACCACTTACTGCAATGAGCATGACACTGTCTTGGAAAACCCTCCACACCACCTTGCTGCCACGGTCGGTCTCACTGCTTGACAACACAACTCCCTGGCCCGCTCCAAACATGTGCACCCCATTCAGTGAGCCAATGACAGAGAAAGGGAGTTGTTTGGATGCACCCCGCGTGAAGAGGGGAACCCCGCTGCTTGCTGTAAGACACAGGAGCTGGACTGACCCATCCTGGAGCATCATCATAATTAAGATGATTGTGGCTCAGTGCGTGCTCATTTGTCTTCTACTAAACGTATGTTGTGCCAAAAATTAGCTAGCAAGCTATCCAATTTAGCACTACCGTGATGTTCATAACAATGTACTGAAGGGAATGCATGCAATCATTTCTAGAGTATAATAATAATAAAGTGGTCACCATAAGCATGCAAGAAGAATCGGATGGAGCTGTAGTTGCTATTATTAGGAAAGGACCTACCGCTAGCTAACTAGCTAGCCTAGCTATGTGGCAATATACACGAACCCGCACTAAGTAACGTCCCCACGGCAACAAGCAGTTATTCCGTCACATGATTCGAAATCACAAGGCAGATCCAAGACCAGTTTAACGAAATTTCCACTGAAGAACCCGAGGAAAAAGGCTGGTCTTAGTTCCGTTTTTAAATTACTGTACTATAGCCTTTACCTCTTACGCCCTCGTGCTTTGTATCGAGAATGTCTGCTTGCTTGGGCGGAGTTCTTGTCTGTGAAATGACTAAATGTAGAATCCAGAGGTTATAGTCAAGATTTTTATTCTACAGAAATCTGAAGCGTAATCTCAGTTGTTGAATCACAAAATATTGGTGGAGAACAGGGATCAGAAATTGCAATCAGTTTTGAATGTTTATACACCCGTAATTTGTTTTACTGAAATACTTTCAACGGATCAAGTAGGCGTAGGCCTATGAAACAAACTAGTAGATGTATGGTCCAGAATGTTACTTTATCATGTGCCCCCCCCCCCTTTACTTTACTAGAGCTACTCTGTTACCTAGACGTGCAATGCAGGTGTAACACATTAAAACTTGTAGGATCAATAATCAGGTATCTCAAATAAGATTCATGCACAGGAGTAGCCTATACAATCATAACCAACGTAAAATGTACATAAAAATCAACAAAGCCCAAGTCTAATGAGAATATAGGGACTATTTACATTCTAAAATAGAAAAATAGAAAGAGATGTCCAAACCATGCATGTAGAAGAGCAAGAATGTGTTTTATTTTCTAAATACAAAAAGTCAAGACCAATGATGGATAAAATAGAATAGAAAAGGCACCATAATTTACTTAAAAACCACACTCTGCCATGACATCTAAACCAGTCTTCTCCCCCCTAATGTGGCTGTAAATAGATGGCAATATTCCAGACAAGTCAGACACTTTGAAACATCATGTGGCATTGGAATGCCTTGGCATGGAGGTCAGTGAGGTCAACATTTCCCTGTAGCATCAAAATGAAGGCCTGGGGAGACAAAAACAAACATTTTAGACTGTTGTCAAAATAATTCCAGCCGAGAAAGCAATGACAAACAGAACAGTGTCATATCAACTCAATGTCAGCAGAACCTCAGCGTCTCCTTAAAACAGTTGGAGGATAGGATCCAGCCCCTTCCCACAATGTTTATAAAATGTATGTATATGGTGAAGACCTCTATAAAACCAGTGCTAACCAACTAACCGAAAGAATGCAGTGGCTGGGTCTCATAAAAAGGAGCACACTCTCTGTGGTCTGAATGGATTGGTACTAGTGGAAACTCCAGTGAGCAGAGGGTCCTGGTTGGCATTCTGCATGCAGAACTGCTGGAGATCTGCAGCGGCCTGAGAAACCTGGAGGATCACAACAGAGGAACACATTAACTCACACATTATGGCTGATTTTTTAAATACTGTTCTGACGAACTAATTTACATGGCTAGTTAGTGAACATGAACTACTGACTCCAGTATCCACTGTTGTGTGTGGATAGAGGGTGGGACTAGGAGTCCATTGCTGAGCTAACTAGCCTGACATTAGCCATGGTCTCCGTAGATGGGTTTTATCAACTTCCTACATGAACACGATGCTTTTTTCAAGAATGTGGAAGGAGAAGGTTGTAGGCTACTAAGATGGTTTGGTTAGCTAGCTAGACGCCCTGCATCTATGATCTGTCTTCCACGCCCTTAGTATACTAGCTTTGGCTAGTTAGCACTAGGGTTGACCGATAGTTTTCTATTAGCATATTTATTAAATAAAATAAATCGTTACCTTTACTCTGTTTATACTCGCTTCAAAGCGTAGCTGCTGTACAACTTTCTTCATGGCAACCAGATTTGATGAACCAGACATCTTGTAGAACGAGGCTATCACGGCTGCTAGTTATATGTTTAAACAAAGTAGCTAAGGCACATATCCGGTAGATTCTTCCTTTTTATTCAGCATTCACGGTTTCGGTGACGCCTCTATTAACCTGCGGTAGGGGGCAGCAAAACACTGAGAATAAACTGAAAAGACAAAAAATACTTTATTGCACTGTGAAAGCAGCATATCATCTTTAATCTGAAACTATAGTTCTCGTACCAAAAATTATCCATTCATCTGGAGTGAAGAAAATATGTAAACTTTCACATAACCCCCACCTAGCTATCAAGATTGTAAAAATACGTAGTGACAATTATCCCCAATCATCCACAAATAGGCCATGGCTACTGCCATAACATACAATTCTAACATTCTTCTAGACTTGGCAATGGCTTAATAATTACTGACATAAAAGTGCTGTCTAAATCATTTTCTAGAAAAGGATCAGTCACAGGTACATCATCCATGATAAAAAAAAAAAAAGTGTCTGTGGCATCCTAAGGCAGTGTTGACGACAGCAGAACTAGGCCATCTGTTGAGAGGGGTCCAAAGCAATGGCACTGTATGTTCTTTAGTTGAGGCTTCTCTGATCTCCATCAAAAGAAAACATACTGTAATCTTCATCTCCATGTCTTTGCCTGGCCCTGACCGGACTATCTCCACCCTGTGTGGTGTTTGACTCTTGCCAGCTCCCCCGCTTTGACTGGGATCTGGAGGAACTGTGGAAAAAGCCCAAACAAATGTTTGAGCAAATTACAAAAGCAAATGTGCTTTTGCAAGATCAGTCCTCACCCTAGCATTATGTGCTGTCAAATTTATAATGTCAACAAGTACAAAGCTGCCTGGATCACATGGAATCAACAGCCTATGTTAAAACAACTAGAATAATGCTTACCACACTTCTTAAGGTCCACACTATATCCAACTCTAGCAGTGATGGAGCAGGGCCATCAGTGAGGTAACTCTTACCTGCTCTTAGGGATGAGGCGGAGTGTGCGGTACAGATCAGCTGTGGATGGCATGCCACTGCCATGCGGCACACCCTTTGGAGTGGAAAAAACAGCATACGTCTGTGATTTGGCCTGCTGGGCTGGAGTGGAGGGTAATCTCCTCATCTCTGGTTCACTGCCTATGGTGGGTAAGAGGCTTTGTAAACTAGCCACAAATACTGTACAGACACCAACCAACAACAAACGAATATACCATGACTAGATACTAGGTGACGCTTAACAGATCATAGTGAGGTTGAAATATAGTGCACCTGCATCACGTTTACAAAACCGATATACATTATATATACAGTATATTCATTCGTAAAAAGAAAATTATACAAAAATGTCAGAAGCAAAGTGACTCATCATCATCATTGCGACTTACGGATTGATAAGGCACTTTGGTTGTCAGACATAGAATGTCTCTTGCAGTCCACAAAAGGAGTCATGTTAAAAAACTGATTCTTCAGCCAAGAGGCACGATCCTCCTCAAAAGACTTTTTCTGTGGAACGCCATAGTGAGAAAGTAATTTCTTCACAATACTCAAATCAACTTCACAAAAATGTTCTTGTGTATTATACACACAACGTTTAATCTGTTGATAAACAAGTAGCAATACCTCATGGCCCAAGCGGATAGCAGCATCTGTAAAGCTCTTTCTCTCCCTCTCAAAGTTTCTCTTCTGCTCTTCAAAGAGCTTCCACTCCTCCTTGAGTCTCTCCTTCTCCTCCAGTGTGTAGCCGTCGTTCAGCATCGCAGCAGTCTCGTCGTCGTATGGAGAAAAGAGCTGTTGCTGCACACAGACACAACCAAGGTGCTTCATAACAGTCAAGTACATTCGGTAGCTGTACAGGAAACCTTATATCTCCTGGTCAAAGCCCTAACCTGTAAGAGCTGCTGCTGGGTCTGGATAAAGTCTTTGCACTGCTGCATCTCCAGTCTCATCCTCTCCATCTCCTCCTCGTGGATCTCTCTAGAGACGAGCTCTTCACCAGCACCCTGCTGAGACTGCACCAAGGACGCTGGGAAACAAACATCATTTTGTGGAATGTGGAGTAACAAAAAGTGCTTCGAGAACATGTGAACGTGCCATATTTGCTCCTTTTCCCTCAATGCGATCCGCGCTGCTGGAGAAGGACAGAGTGCAGTGGTGTACCTTGGCTGTCCAGTCTCTCCATGTGGTTCTTCAGTCTCCTCCACTGCTGGCGGATGCTGTTGGTGAGCTGCTCCCGAGCGTGCTCACACGACTGGTCCAGGGGTTCCCTGCTGGAGTCCCAAGCCATCTCCTCCTCCTTGTCCGAGTAGGCCTGAGAACGGTTCCACAACGCCAGATCATGAAGGTGAACGGATTCTTCCGAGCGTGTCTGCCAGTAGAGCAGCTGCGAGCGTTTACCTGCTCCAGACTGTCCTCGGCTCTGGCTCCCCTGGAGGGTTTCTTGGGGCTCAGGATGGACACCATCTCCTTCTTCATCTGCTGGAGCACTTTCTTCAGCTCGGCGTTCTCCAGCATCAGGGCCCTCTGACGCTCCTCATACTCACTCAGCAGGGACTTGTACATCTCTCCCTCATGTCTGCAATGGGAAGTTTACACAGGTTTATTCCATTTATACTCTGAGTTTTCCTGTGGGTTTGTCCTTGTCTTCTTTGGGGGTCTTAGGTTTGTTTAGATATAGTTCTATGGGCATGTGAACCTGTCTGTGACAATGCTTGTAAAAAGGGCTAAACAAATCAGATTTGATTACGCAAACGTAGAATGTAAGTATATTTTGATCAGTTGGATGAACGGTGAATGGCAAGGATGAAGTAATGTACAGGATGAAGCATTGTACCAACCTGGCCTCCATCTTTCCTGTCTTCCATTGGCTTCTTTTTCCATCAGACCGTCCCAAGTAGTTTAACACATCAATTGCTAGGTGTGGAATAGAAGACAATCCATAAAAGAAGCACATTTCTTTTATCTCTTAACTGACGAGAAGTCATTGAGTGCGACCATTCACACATTTTGTTGAAGATAATGCTGCAAACCTACTTATTTTCTTATCTCTTTTGTCCACCAGTAGCTGGCTTAGGCGTTCCTTAAGCTTGCTCAACTCCCTCTCCTTCCTCTTGGCATTGTGGCTGTACTGAGACGCACGGCTGGTGATGATGGCCTGAAGCTTCTGAACCTGATCCATGTGGTAGATATGGTTTAAAAGGTTTAGAAACGCTACCAGCTAGTGTGTTTGACGTCTTTTTAATTGTAATCCTGAATGGAGTAGTCACAAATGAGCAGTTTTACCTCTTCTTTCTCCGTTTTCAGGCAATTCTGCAAAGTCTTGATTTTGAGCTGTAGCTGCCTCTCTGTCTCGTGTAGTCCAGAATTCTCCCTTCTGGAGAACTCCAACTGATCCTGGAAGCAAATACAGATTAGTACGAAGCCCTGATAAGAGGCAGATATCAGAAACAGTCAATTCACTACATATACAAATAATTTAGCCTAACATTAAATATAAAAACATTGACAAAACATTATATTTAATTAGGGACTGTGCTGAGCTCTAATGGTTGCAGTTCACAGTACTCATTTCAAACGTGAGTTGAGAGAACAGGAGGCAGTGTCTGACAGTGGTGAGAGAGCCCACCTTGAGTCTGCAGTTGCTGATCTGAAGGTGTTCCAGGGTGCCGCTGATCTTGACCTGCTCTGTCTCCAGCTCCTGCAAGCAGAGCTGACTGCGGCGGTGCTTCTGCAGCAGCTCATACATGACATTCAGGGCTGCCACGGTGCTCTGCCGGCCCGTCCCCTCCACTGAGCAGGCATCGTCGCACATCAAAGGGAGGCCCAGTGAGCTCATCTCCTGTGGAATCCAGGTGAAGGGGGTCAGTTTGATCGTTACCAACACATTCTTAATGTCCAAGTGTAAAAGGAAATCTCTTTAAAAGGGTTACAGGCCAGGTTCCAATTAGCAGCTAAAATAGGGAATCAATATAACAATAAGAAAACACATGCACCGTGCATGCAAAGTGTATGCATGATATCTTTAAGAGATGCTCTATAGCAATTAAAGGAAGACTTGCGGTACCTGATTTATGTAGGAGGTGCATTGGGAGACATTATCCTCAGTACAGAAGGCATTCAGGACATTGTAGGAGCTCTTGGACAGCGGCATGGAGGAGTGCATCTCAGGATGGTTGTTCTGCCTCGAGGGGGACATTGTTACCCGAGATATCCTTGAGAGGTCATGGTGTTCTAAACAAAAGGGAAAAGAGAACAATGGTTTCCAGGCGTCTTCTCTTGTCAGCTAGGCTGAAATCATGGCTTTAAAACTAGGACACAAAAAGTGCTATCTAACACATTCTAAATATAGATTTTTTTTACATGAATATTAATCCACAAATCAAGTACCCGAAGTGCATCCATTACCTAAAGACGGCTCCATTATTTCTGTCGTCCACCAGTCTCCCATGTCAACCGAATGTCAGGACAGAGGAGAATTCATCAGGGAAAAATATATACAGCCTCCAGCAGATTGATGGCTTCTTCACTGGGACAAGGTCCTGAAATAGAGCAGCACACTATGACATAAGAGACAAATGCAGGATAATCTGGGTCGATTCTCCACTATCACGGGATTAAACGTCATATGTGGGCCAGTGGTAGACAGAATGGGGATGGGTAGGGGTGTTTAGGTTGGCTGCTAAAATGAAGCAATGGAAATAGCATTTTGTTAAAGCTGGGAAAAGCAATGTTTTCCTGGGCTGAATGGTGTACAGACGATGTATTTTTTCAGAGGATGGTCTTAATGACTTTCTGGTTAAACAAGATGAACAACATTGTACCTTGCCACTCCCACTAAGCACAGGACTGTAATTCACATGTAAGGCCTCTTTAACACATTACATAAAGGGCTGAATATAGACTATACTGTGGGAAAACAGCCAGGACTGCACAGCAGTAAAGGATAGGTTACTAATCCACTTATTCAGACAGCTTGGTTCTTATCTGAACTGACTCTTGGCGCAACTTGTTTTGAAAGGCTACCGCATTGGTAGCCAACATTTTGCGAGTTTAGATATCCAAATGCAACATGATAATATGCTGGAAAACAAGGGTACCTAAGCAGCTAGTTCGCTACAATATCACCATTCTACAACTTTCTTGACCTAATTTACTCCGTCCCAAATACACGTAGCGTTATAGCATATGCATTGTATAAATATACATCCACTTGATAGCCAACTGTTAACTATAGAAGACAACATTAGCCTTGCTTAACCCACATAACTCATGCTGGAACTGGAAAGTAGCTGTTTTGTCGGTGAGCGTTAAGTCAAGCAGTAGGCAGCTACAGTACAGTACTGTAGATTCGATCGAACTAATAGCCTAGTCTTCACGCTACTTACGTTAGCTAGCACAAGCTACTGTATCATGCTTAAAACATTGCTACTCACAAGTGAGTTGATCTCAATTCGATATTACCTCGTTGCAAAGCAGGTTTGCCACTAGACAACTAGCTATAGCTTGTCTTTATGTCGATCCAAGACCACAGTCTTGCGGGCACAGGTTGCTTTGAGTGATGTTTGAAGTCGACCTCTTTCTTGTATGAGAATGAACCTCACGGTCATTGGTGACTGCGTTGTCAAGCAACAAGTATCTGGCCGCTGCATTGGATATGCGCCGTTCACCTTTGGGTTTATGCAAATGAGGTCAGGTGCATTTGCATAAACGTTCCTGACCGGTTGCACACAGAATGAAGGTAATTTAGAGTTTATTCACGTTATTTTAAAGCATATTTTTTACAATTTTGTCTTATGTCATAATACTATAATATGTTTAGTGACATAATGTGTGAGCATAGATTGTTGACATCTTAAATCTGAAGCTGAAGCCGGGACAAAAACTCATTGTTATGGTTATGTAAGATCATGTAAGTTAACACCACAACAATTGCATTAATAACTGTAGTAATAATAATAAAGCGACACTCACCATGATCATAATAGTAACAACATAACATTAAAGTGTGGGGGTGGGGTCAGGGTTCGCAAGTAGGAGTTTTATTCATTCATTTTTATTCATTCATTTTGTCCAGATATAATATCAAATGAATGGCCAGTGTCCAGAAGGCTGACATTTTATCCAGATATTCAGGACATTCAGGACATGCAAATCAAAGGAATGGCCAGTGTCCAGAAGGCTCACATCTTGTCCAGAAGGCACTTTTCACCTTCCATAGAAACTTAAAATCTTATCTGGTATAGCCGTTTTTGGGGGTAATAATTCAAATGGCAATTGCCATTTAAATTGAGGATTGCGATGTTACTTTGCACATTGAATTGCCAATAGAAAAATCCATTATTATTTGAATAAAGAGTTCAAAAACCTGTGGCAATTTATTGAGCTTTCATTTAAATTTGTATTCAAAATAATTCAAACTGAATTAAGGATTGTGTTGTCACTTGCCAATTGAAAAATGCATTTCCATTTCAATAAAGATTTGATACACCACCTAAAAACATTACATAAATTCAATATGTACAGCAAAACGACACAGATGTATTTTATCATTTTTAGTCTCTTCTGTGTTCCCAAATCTCTATGTTCTCCAAATCTATGACGTTCAGTAACCTGGTGGATAGTATCAAAACCATGACATAGGATTAAATACCTTGTGCAATACATAAAATATGTTGTACAAGCATGCATGCGCACATCAGTGCATTATCCATTAGAGCATTACAATTCATCCCAAACAGCTGCAGAGGAAGCAGGATGGAGGCTCCATGTCAGTCTTGTATCGCCCAGAATCAGGATGATCTCTGCACTTTATCATGAAGGTTTTTAGCTGGGACTCAGGTTTCTTGTCCTGCTGGGGATGTTGAAAACAACGGATACACTTTTCAAGGTTTACTGAAGCTTTTAAAATAGTTGATGATAAATATAAGTACCAGCACCAACCTTGATGGTCTCATATGTGTCTTGGATGAGTGCGATGAACAGACTAAGCACCATGTAGATGAATAGGGAGACAAAAGTGTAGATGTAGAGCCTGCTGAACAGCCACACTATACTGCTCTTTGCCCTCATCATCTCAAAGGTGGAGTATATGCCATCCCCATTCATAAGAGAAAACAGGCATTCGATCACCTTGTCAAAGGTCCGGAACTAGGGTTACATTTGTCATTGCAAACGAGAGAGAAAGAGAGATGGTTGTCAAAAATCCACTTGATGGATTGTGAAATGTCATGAATTCAAATAATGAACACAGGAAGTTGATCTACCCCTCACTTTCTCATGGTAAGGTCCCAACACAATCCAGCCACAGAAGCAGTAGCCCAGGTAGATAATGGCAGCACAGCATGAGAAGCGGATCACATTTGGGAAAGATGCCCTCAGGGTCAGGATTAAGATCTGGAGAGGAACAAGGAACTATCCATCAATGTTTTTGTCTTTTTACGCTGTGTGTTATTCCATTTTATACCAGGTGTGTGTTATCTTGCTATTACTGACTATCCATGTATACAAAAGTAGGGTTCAAATCTGATGCACAGATCAACAACACACTCAAATTATATATTTGCCATCAGATATGAATTTGCATAAGGTACATATAAATCCAAACATTGTATTTCTTGTAGAAACCCAGGTAGCGAATTACTCCAATCCAGGTTAGCATTGTGGCTATTCCCAGCACAATACTGCAAACATCATAGATGATTAAATCCTGAAAATAAAAATGAATAAAAACACTTAGTTATTGAGATAAGTGATACCCCATACACTAAAAGTATAACTCAAAATTTTGAGTTTAACCTTGGTCTGTATCGCTATCTTGAGGGCAGAGCCAATAATGGATAGTGTATCACTGATGATGATCATAATATACCAGCCATTGACAAACTGCATTCGATCTGACCAAGACACGGTTTTCCTGTAAAATGTTTGGAAAAAGTGTGTGTACTCCTGAAAATAAAAAAATGCAAAAGATGCAAATAATTACAAATGTAATCAGTAAAACTTGATCGTTGGCATAAATATAATGCTGTTTGAGAAGTGCATGTATTACCGTCTCTATGCAGTGAACGTACTGTATAAAATGGATAACACTGTCTTCCTGACTTACAAACTGGAGTTGAATTCCATTGATCACTGAGCGTGTGCACAAGAGCAGAGAGATGAGGCAGGACAGAATGACGAGGGTATCCAAAAGCAGGACATGGTGATGGTCCTTCCCAGCTGCACAAATCAAACAGAAAAAGACATATCACCAAATTTCCAATATAAGCAGTTTGATTGAAAAAGAAGAACTGTGAACAATCATTATGGATTTCCACTGAGAACTATGGTCAGAAGTGACTGGATGTGTGCCCCCTTCTGGCATTGAGGAGTATATCAAGGACACATTAATGTAGAAAGCGGAGGGTGAATAACTCTCCAAATACCACAGGACTAGTATAATTTAGTACATTTATAGACAAAGCAATGTTTACAAAACAAAAAGTATTGTTACGATAGAAGGCTACTTACAAGTGCCGGCAACAGTCCAGTTCTTACATGCATTGATTTCAACATTATTTTCAAAGTGGATCTTTATTTTTCCACTATGTGCACTGTTGTCAAACATTATCTACAGAGAAATACAACAGAGACCCATAACATTGTCAGAACAAATTGATTTAACATTCAGATTTTGATACATCAACCACGTGGAGAAGTGACTTTTTTATTTTGTTGAATAGCAGGGAGGGTTTCTCTGCATCCTGCCACCCACCATAATTCTGAAGTTGTAACAGTCTGGAAGCTCATGGTGACTCACTGTCTGTAGGTTGATGGCTTTTAGAGTGAGGTAGACTTTTATGGAGACCAACCTGGGACAGAGACAATATTCACTTTCTACAAGGCAATGAATGACTTGAGAGCTGAGGAAGTCATGAATCTACAAATCACCTTTGAAAATCCAGAGAAAAGTTCATGTCATTCCGAAATGTCCACATAGGGTAAATGGTAATACATTCTGTGGAGATAAAAAAAAAAGACAAGTCGTTCTGAAATTGCAAAATGCATAGGTTTCTGTAGTTGTGGCTGGTTGGTCTACTGGGTTTGGATAAAAACAGATACCCAGACTTCCTGTTTTACTGTTGGAGTGAACCACCAATGTGATTATTTTCCATGAGCAGCATGAAACAAATTCCCCATGAATACCACTCATGCTCCAACGCAACATTAAACAGTCTAGAGACTTCCAGCTGTGTGGGTGCTCAGCAGTATATCTGTGTATTTAGGATAAACATTCAGCTGAAGTTTCTCGGGTGAGTAAGACATCTAGAATGGATTACACTATGCATATAATCTATTTTCCACACCAAGACAATTGATATCAGTGCATTGTGTTGTAATGCAGTGACCCTAATTACCTGTCTCAATACATGGATCAAGGTTGAATGTTTCGTTGCCTGGGGAAATGCTTCCATTCTTGTAGAAGTCTTGACAGAGGGACAGAGGGGTGTTCACCCCATCATTCTTCTCATATGCTTGGCTTCCAGGTATCAGGTTTTGCAGATGTGTGTACTAAAGATGACAAGGTGACAGGAAGTATATATTCCATGAAATACAAATCCAATCAATATAAAAAATACGGCATTTAATAAAAAGAAGAAACATCAGGGTACTGAACAATCAACAAAAATAATTACTATAGCAACAGAGTTACGGTGAATCTTTTGAACACTTTCCACTTGTCCACTAATGGTAGGATACTTAATTTCTCTCTCTGCACTCATTTACAGACATGTAGTTTATTCAAGATAACCACGTTTATCACTAAAACACATAATTTCAAGTGATATTCAAGACATACTATACCCTATCAACGATGTGATATATGTGGTCATAGACATCTGCTTTTGTGTAAACTGAATATTTGTCCAATCTTTGGTCCTTGTAGCCTTTCAGGAACAAATGTTTGAATGCCTTCAGGTTTTCCTCCTTGAAGGTAACCATCATCTCATTGCTCAGTCCGAAAGAGACTAACTGTAGAACAAAAGTGTATGTGTGTCAATTTGAATGAAGCTTGACTTGACATAAATCATTTGCAGTTTACAGTATCAAATCAATTCAGATTTTATTTGGATAGCCCTTTTTCCATGGAATGTCACAACAGGCTTCACATACGCCCATAGAACTGCACCTCAACCAACATAAACCCTCAAGGATAGATACAGTATAAAGTTTGATTTGAATCACAGCAGACTAATAGCAAAGATTCAAGCCGTTTACAGTATATCCTACCTGTGCTGTGATGATTGCAATTTTTAGAATCTGTAACGTCAGTTTCCATGGTTTCCGCCCCCTGGCTCTGTATTTCTCACACGGGTTCATAAAGAAGTACTTTAGCCTCCTCCTGAAATCCTCCACTACCTGGCAGTCAGGACTCTGCTTAGCAGTGTTACATTCAGTGTGGCCCTCTGGGCACTGTACCCCTGGCCCTATAGCCGCCAGCGGTTCCACTTCCTCCATCTGTACTTGTGAATCCTTCAAAAGAAGAGAAGCATTTCTGAGAATAAGTCACCTCAAAAAACGAGGAAAGAGAAGGGAAGGTATAGTGGAGTGGTTTATTAGCCTGCTCCCTTGTCAGTCCCATCATGAAAACTTCACCATGTTCATCATTTCCATGATGACCAGAAAACAGGAGGTGGATGAGTCAGTAACATTGTTTTATCATTCACTCAACAAGGATAAAGACAGTGTGATGTCTGGATTTGAGCAGTGATCGTGTGGTGTTCAGCAGTGTTATACAGTATTGTATAAAATAATTAAGTTGGAAGAATTATTCTTTCATTGCTGCTTTCTAGATACAGTCAATTTCTGTGAAAACATGTTCCATGTGTGCTATGAGTAGAATACTTCTAACCATGCAATGCATTCTGATCTTTATCAAACAGGTTAAACCGCATGTATTGACTAACACTTTACAAGATGCTTAGATCTACAGAAAATACTTTGGACTACATTCATGTAAATGAACATAAACCCACTTTGAAAAATATGGATTACAATGCTGCTTCTGTTCAGATACATGTTTATGTACCGCCTTCCACCCATTTAGAAATTAAAATGAAAGTTTATTTTAAATAAATAATTAATATACCAAGTGTAGCTCAACATATGCAACATCATATACTCTGCCAGTCAGTTCTGCCAATTTCCTGTAAATTATCAAGTGTCACTAACATTATCATCAAATGGTGCTCGTAAACCTACCTTCACGACAGCCTCACACAGCAGCTTGTGTAATTGTCGTTGACTTTCACTGTTGTCTGTTAACATCAGGCAGAGCAGTCACAAAAGTGTCAGACTGCTCTTCAGTCACTGTGACAGTCATTCTTGTACTTCCAGTTTTTCCTTAACAAAAATTCCAAAGTGGCACCAATGTTTGTTGTTTTGAGTGATTAATTTTAAATACTGGTATAATTTTTCACCTCATGAAATCACAAAAATATTGGATTCTTATATTATTTTTATCTGAGTAAAATGTACCATAATTTCGAAGTAAAAATTACAACAATTACAAAGATACACTGGATAATGAAAGATGAATATAAGGACAGACACTGCACCACATTATATTCATGCACTATTCACATTTCTAAGATCTTATTGACAACTATTCCCACAACCAATAGTAAGAAAACAAATCTGTAAAAACTAGGAGGTTCAGATTGCCACCATTTGGGGATTGTTACTGTAGTTCTTAATGTCGTTCGATATGTAGTTATACATATATATATATACACACATATCTCTCTGCACCATTTTCTACACCGTACAGTAGCTGCCATGATGTTGCATGTTTAATGCCAGTAAACCAGTCACACATTCTTCTTTTTAAAAACAGTGGAGCAACAACTAAGAATGAGTGTGACGATCAGTCTTTCTGTTCAGTAATGTATACAAATCTGACTTTTAATGCGTAGCGGAGGTGTGTGGTACATACATAAAACTATGCTGTGTAATGACCCATTGTATCCCCCACGCAAATTTTAGGCAAACAAACTGTTACACATGTGTGTGTGTGTGTGTGCTTGTGTGTGTGTGTGAAAGAGAGAGATCGAGAGAAATTGTGGAGCCTCACTGCGAATTATATAATTGGCATGGAGAGATGTCCCTGTGTGGAGTGAGGGAGCGTGAGCGCAAGGGCTGGAAGTTGGCATCTCCTGCACTGCTTGTGCTCTGTGCCCCAGCATCCATGCTAGCAGAGGGCTCAGCCAACAGCTCCTCCGGCAGGGGGGGAGCCCCTGGGTCTCCAGGCCTGGGTAGGCTGGACGAGGCCGTAGATGAGGACACTGTCACGCTGCCCCCTCCCATGGATGAAGAGTCCGCTCGACTTGATGCAGAGGGCAGCTTGAGGGACCCTGTAGCATCTGATGTGGAGTTGCTCCCTTCACCTTCGGGGTGGAATAGCATAGTCGATGGCAGGTTTGATTCATATGACAATGTCCTGGAGAGGTCATTGGACGCCCCTTTCATTGGAAGGTAACCAGATGAGGAACTGGAGGCAGACGCTGAAAGACAGGCGTTGGAAATTATTATTACGTTTATAGTCAGGGTTTCATCCAATATTTTGCAAGTCATAAAAAAATGTCCATGCCAAACAAGTAGTACCTCTCAGAGCTTCTATCCTCTCATTCTTCACTTTCTGCACCTCATCAGTAATCTTGGTGATGATGTGGTTGAGGGAGCGACAGAGTTGGATGGACTCAATGAGGGTGTCCAAGCCCCGGGGGTTCTCAGCCAGGAAGTCCAACAGCATACCCGTCTTCTTTCTCTGCGTGCTCCGACAGTATATCTCTTCTGTATCATCCCGTGTCAGGATCCTGCGGGCCCGTAGGTAGTCAAAGTGGCGATCAGCAATGATCTTGTCGCAGAGGTAGGGCCGCAGCCTGATCAGCACCTGGAAGAGGAGTTTGTGTTGGTTGTTAAACATTTTGCTGTATGTCAACTTATATCTGAAAAGGACTTCTGTTGTAAGAGTGTGGGCTTTCTGGGAATGTAGCTTCTTGGTTACAAGATTTATACATCATTATTTTGTGCCTGTTATTAGCTATGAATCATTGACACTGACAATGAGAAAGAAAAGTAGGCCTACTTCATCCAACGAAAAAACACTAAAGCAATGGAAACTAATGTATTTACAGGATAAAGTTAGCATAATTGGTAAAGGGTGTGGTGAGCTACTTTCACTTCTCAATTTATAAAACAAATATTCTATCACAATAACCCCATGTAACATGTATACGTTGACAACAGTTGGCATTCATTTAATTACTTACTTCCTTTTTAATTTCGGACATTTCATCCTCTGTCAGGGGAGGAGTATCCATATCTACTGTACCCTACCTACTTACGTATCAGATTCGTTTTCCGAGCATGTACCGCACTCTCAATATATCATCAAACTATTTTTTTTACACAAACAGTACACTCTCCAAACTAAAGATGTCTAATCAGTTTCGTCTCTTTCAGATGTACTTGTTAAAATGCGGATACGCCAATATCAACGTTTTGTCTTTAGTTAAACAGGCTCTGGTTTTGTTCAAATACGGAACCGTTGGACTTACTTCCTGATTCCACAAAGAGTTTACGTAAGTCCGCAAACTATGACACGTTTCAGTTCATGATTCATTCCCAACATTCACAAGTCATTGCAGCAAGCTTTCCAAAGTTGACAATAAATGTAGCCCTATCAGTTTTTTCACACTATTGCAAATTTTCAAACTATGTTGTTTTTAGTGC
This sequence comes from Osmerus eperlanus, assembly GCF_963692335.1. Taxonomy (NCBI): domain Eukaryota; kingdom Metazoa; phylum Chordata; class Actinopteri; order Osmeriformes; family Osmeridae; genus Osmerus; species Osmerus eperlanus. The sequence goes on from NC_085033.1 coordinate 3,804,478, forward strand.
AATAGAATCATGCACCTAAACATTTTAGTTTAAAGTTTATTGACAATGTAATAAGCAGGGGGCGTTGTTAGACCATTTTTACTGGGGCACGTGCCACAGTATAAATCTGCTGTGCCCCAGTAAAATCAAAAGTTTGAGTTTTAATAATTTACTTTATTCGTAAGTGCATTAATTTAGATTGATAATCCCGGAAAAAATTAACACAGTATCCCAATCAACGCTTGAAAAATCAAAGCAGTTTAACCGAAAACACAAACCGATGCCTGCAGAATTCCATGTCAGCGCGCTCTTCTGAGCTTGCCAAATAGCCACTGCAGCACGCACACTGAAGTCCAGGTGTTGCACACAAGTCAGAATTGAGAAAGGCTAAGAAAACATTACAAAACTAAATAAAGTTTCTAAATGATAGGCCTACCGATCATCATATTTTGAGTAAAACATAAAAACTATATTACACGAAGCTCAAAACAACTGTAGGCCCTATTTGCGCTCAAATGAATTTGCACACTTGCATTAAATATTGATGCCCCTGCCGAAGTACTTGCGTCCCTGAACTGTTGTATAGTGGGTTAAGCAAGGGGAGTTTCTATAGGCTATAGTTCATTGTGCGCAGCAAGCTTGAAAAAAAAAGGATATGAATAGGGGCCTGTGACCCAGTAGGCCTAGAGTTTTATGTCTAACAACGCCTCTGGTAACAAGCATGCTATGAGTATCAATTGAATGCACACTGCTGTTTGAACACACAAGCAATAGAGTATTGATTAAAAAAAATACGAACAAAATACATACAAGGTGAACTGAATGAGACATTCCAGAGAACAGTAAAAAAAAGCCTTCTTGATTTTCAATTGTCTTGAATCACGGTATTACAGGTAGTCATTGACAATTTCCACTCCCCGGGGTGATTGTCATGGTATCAGGTGTCAAGATATGAGCTGCTCTCTCTGTTTCCCAACCTCTGTAATTGAATATAATACCAGGATGAAACCCTGGGTAATGACACGTTACATAACAACCTTTTTGAATCCCCCCATTAAACACTAGATTGACCAAACAATGTGGAATGGGTGCCGCAGCAACATGAGAGCAGGGAATCCCCTTAGTCTTGCCAAATACTTTTGATGAGGGTGCAGCAATATTTCTAACTGGGATCATACGAAATGACAATCTGGCAGAGATTATGTTTGACTGTGTTTGGCTTAGTCATTTTGATCTGTTAAACCAGAGACATGTCAAACTGAAGTTCTTGACCAGTTGGGAATGTCACACAAAAGAATTATACGCACTGATTCGTGAGTAATTGAAAGTACTCAACATTGCAATATGTTATCTTTGAAGTTGGCCGGGTTATGTTAGTGATGTAAAACCTAGGGTCATGTCATTAGGATGTAATAAAAACAAATGTTCCTTTGTGTATGGAAGTGGTGGGCTTATACCATCCCCTAGACTTTGCCAATCCAGCCACCTGTTGCCTTCACTGTTTCCATTACCTAACATGGTTCTGCAAATTCTTCTCTAGTGCATCTTTAAGGGAAAACGCTTCACTCCAAACCACAAAAAGTCAGCGATTTCCAGGTATAGAGGATTATAAGTAACAAATAGAGCATATTAAGTCTGCTATTCAGCTGTCTGTGCTGGCATGACTCTTGGGGCCCATGGTAAACCAGAGACAAAAGTAATGTCAACCAAAACAAACTTACCTATTCATGCAAGTCATCCTAAATCAAAGGAAACCGTAAATGGGTGGAAATCCTTTTGGGCAATACATTCTCTTCTTTCATGTTAGTAAAACAGTTCTTTTATGTGGTCTCTCCATAAAACAACCACATAGTTCTTAAATATAATATTATTTCAGGCCTTTAGAAAACAGTAAATTATCTCTTTGTTTCTTTCCCTAATCCAGATTTTCTCTTTCTTATTGAACAAAGAAATCCATGGTCGGCAACGTTTCGTATAGTTTCATATTCCACAACTACATTTTGTTTAAAGATATTCTGGTTAAACAAAAATCCACCCACTGATTGAACAAATATATGTAACACCCAAATAGTATAGAATCTAGTTTAGATTCACATACACATTTTTACCACAGGCTATATGAGCAACACTAACTTGGTGCCATAGCAAGCTGCTATTGAAATGTTCATCTTTTGTTTTAATATTTACATAATACCAGTGTTCTAATGGTTTTAGATTCTCATCTTGGCCATACATTTTTTTGGCCGTCACACAACGTGCAGTGGCAATTCTAGACTTTTTTGACTGGGGTAGCCAAAGAGGAGCCCTGATTCATTCAAGGGTTGCATGAGGTTAACGCAACATCCATAATAACAGAACTAGGCGCATAAAGATGCGCCTAGTAAAATGGCCAAGAGTTAACATAATACTTTTGCTCACTGCACTAGGCTACAGGGTGGATACTAAATGTATTTTTTTTATTTTGAATGACTGCAATTACATTCCTGGCATAGTTTGAAACAGTCAGCTGTAGACACACGTCAGTTCTCTGTCAGTTTTGGCAAGGCTATAAAACAGGAGAGGGGGACACCCTAGTATAGTACTCGAGCTAATAAAAGACAAGATCTTTTAGTTTACCAGAAAGTACGTTCGCGTCAGATAAGGTTTACTTTAAAGCAGCATCTACGTAAGAATGTTGGTCTTGTTTCTAACTTTTTGCGCGAGTTTAAATTTGGTGAGATATTTTGCTAGTTCTCTTATGGTGCGAGTTTTTTTTTTTTTTTTGACTTTTTGCTGACTGTCCTTTTTATATTAATGAATGTCTGAAGACCAATGTCTGGAGTCCATTAACCGTTCAAAATAATCAGTCGGATATTTTTTCTTATTTTAGGTTTCGTCCTCCTGCCCTGCTCGGTGTTCATGTCTCCGTGGTTCCCCCAGGTGTGCTCTCGGTGTCAGCGTTGTGCGAGACGATTGTGGCTGCTGCAAAGTTTGCGCGCGCCAGCTCAATGAAGACTGTAGCCATGCGGCAGCATGCGACCATACCAAGGGACTGGAGTGCAACTTCGGTTCTGGTCGGGGCGCAGTTAAAGGCATATGTCGAGGTGTGACACTGTATTAATTGTATAGGATGTATTGCAAAACTCCTAGGTTTAAAAATATCTAGGTTTAATGTGTACAAGTTGCTATCTATTAATGAAAAGGTGGGTTTTAACTGTGTTCAAACGTCCGAATCGTTTATTAATTTAGCTGTAATCTAACTACACTATTAACTGCCCTGATGTTTATGATTAAGCATTGTATTTGATTTTATTCAGGGATGATTTTAGGGTGATACTTTTGGGCATGGCAGTCAGGCATTTGTTTGTTAATACAGGTTTGTGGTCTGCCCAACATTAATTCTACACTGAACACACATGCTTATTTTCTTTTCTTTCCAAAAGCAAAATCCACGGGAAGGCCCTGTGAGTATGACAATAAAATCTACCAGAATGGGGAGATTTTCCGTCCAAACTGCAAGCACCAGTGTACATGTATAGATGGTGCCGTGGGGTGCAGTTCCCTTTGCCCTCTGGAGCTAGCCTTGCCCAAACTGGGCTGTAGCAAACCTAGGCTGGTGAAGGTGGCTGGTCACTGCTGTCAGAAGCTGGTCTGCCCTGAGGAAAGCAAAGCAGCAGGATCTGTGATCAAGAAGCTAAAAATGGCACATGAACATTCTGAAGATGACCTCACCATCAGGAATGAATTGGTGTCTAGAGTCAGAGGAGGTGGACTCAAGTCATTGCCTGGTAAATGGCTCCTTCAGTCCAAACAAATGCAACAGATATTCAGTGTTATGATGTAAAGCCACACTAATTGCTAGAGCATAGTGTTCAGACTGTCAACGGATAGTAAAGTATTCAACATAATCTTTTTGCCAACGTTTTTGTAATACCAAATCAATATTGATGTGTCATCTTGCCACCAAATCCCTCCTTCTCCTAGTTTTTAAGAGTCAGCCAAAGCGTCGCCTGTCATCAAGGAGGAAGTGTGTGCCACAAACCACTGCTTGGTCCCCTTGCTCCAAGTCCTGTGGCCCTGGGGTATCCTTCAGACTCACCAACAATAATAATCAGTGCAAGCTGTTAAAAGAGACTCGTCTCTGTGAAGTCCACCCATGCTTTCAGCCTACAGCTTCAAGCTTGAAGGTAGGCTGTGTACCACAGAAAGAAATTACAAAATAATCAGATTTGACTATCCATTTCTTCTTACATTACATACATAAATTGAAACTATCATGTGTACCACAATTCATATCATTTTCCATCCATACTGCCTTTTCCTGACAATGTTTAATAATATTATTCTTGTTCTTCCCAAATCAACAGCGCGGTAAGAAGTGTAGTGCCATGGAAAAGGCTAGCCTGCCTGTAAAGTTCACCTACGCAGGCTGCCGCAGCTTGAAGATGTTCCGTCCCAGGTACTGTGGGTCTTGTCTGGATGGCCACTGCTGCAGACCCAAGAAGACCCAGACGGTGCCAATCCGCTTCAGCTGTGACGATGGACAGACCTTCAGCAAGAACGTCATGATAATCCAGTCTTGCAAGTGTGACATCAGCTGCTCCCGCAGCAGCACAGAACCATCCGTTGTCTTCAGATTTTTTAATGGTGTCCACAAGCTCCTTGATTAATGGCATAAGGTAGAGAAGTGTGTAAGGGTGTATGGTTGTGTGTGTGTGTGTGTAATCGAAATCAAGGATTTTATGTGCACTAATGGTGGAGATATTAGAGATGATAGTTTCTGTGCTTCATCCCTAAAGACATTGCTTCATAGAATTGGAGCTTAATTAGTTGCTTCGTTATGAAGCATTCTGTTATGTAATATTAAAAGACCATACATGCCAAGTTATTCCCAAATTTTTGTATGCATGCTCCTGATTTTATGTAATAAAAGTGTATATTTAAAAATACATAAAGGAAACATTGTTAACTAACTTTCCTTTATGGCAGCTATAAATTCAGATATTATAGATCTACTAATATTTTTTATAATGTTGGTGTTACTGAGTTGTTGTATATTGGATATTTTATGTCATACTGGAAAATTAAGCTTTTTGTAAAATACTACTGTAAATAGTTGGATTAAATTGTGAATTACGATGAGATTGTCTACTGCACCAAGAGTTTATTTAATATCCAGCAAAAAAAATCTTTATCCGGCCTACGTGACTGCGCAGTTTGCCCACTAGTCGGGGTCATACGACCCTGTTTTCTTGACCAGAGACTCAACGTGAGAAATGTACTTGATGGCTGTTTACGTTGATATATTATGATAATTATTTTGTCTACATACCCTATTTCACTTGATAGCTGATAAGTAAATAGGCATATTTTTTACTGTCGAGTCGGTGCCATTTCTTTCGAGAGTTTACGCTAGAGACCAACATAAAGTCTATGGTGACCAGCAGTTGCAGCAGTCAGTAAGCCTACCAGTAAACGAAGTATAGCTGACAGAATAGTGTGCAGCTCAGAGAGGATCACCGTAGAAACATGACGCCTGGATTATGGGAAACATCACGTTAGGAAATATAGAATACGAATGTTATTTAACCAACGAGTGAACGTAAAGCACGGTTGGCACTTCCATGTAGCCTCTTTTGGAAGATTTTGCTGGTCAACGTATTGAAATGATCTATTTTCGTAATGGCGAGGGTTCTGTTTTCACGGGCCTGGATGAAGAAGTCCTTCTATTTACAGGTAATATAAAGGATTTGTATAGATTTGACGCATTTTACATGTGCTTCATGTGCTTCAGCTAGAGATAAATAAAGAACAGTCTGCAGTTTAGAATGGGGCTCCAAGTCGGACTACAGTACTCTCATCGTGCAACCACTGACAGCAGTGTCAGCAATTGGAGAATAATTAGACTATTCGGTCGGTAGACAAGTCTGCGTTGTTGATGCGCGGTTTTACACGTTAGTCCGGTAGTGAATCGAGATCCTGTATTATTCCACCCACAGCTGTGCCTGTCAAAATACGACTAGCCTAGCCTATAACGTGTTAAATGTTTTTGTTCGTATTTTCTTGCAAAGACTAGTTAATCCTATGGGTTGAAAAGGACCCGGGTTATTGCCTACTGCGCCCCCTTTAAGTTTAAACTGAGTGGGTATGAAAAATGGGTTAAACTGGATTCATTCAGTGATCAGAAACGTGCGGATTTGAGAATATAGCCTACTAGTGTGGGTCAGGCTGACAACAGTCTAGTCCGTTTTGGGATTCCTGCAAGACTACTGTGAGATATTTGAGTTATATGTGTATTGACAGTGTTTACTACAGTTGGCTACTGTTTCATCAGTCCTCATCCATCTCTGCAGGACTGTAGGCTACTTTTCCCTCCAACTGCCTGGCCTACTTTTGTCAGTGTACCTCTAAAGTGTTCTGCAGCAGATGTATGATAAAAGGGAAATAGGATAATTTTATACATAGGCTAATGTCCTACATGTCTGCTTTTTGAAAGCTTATTGAGAGAAACATGGAGAAGAATTAAGGATGGTCAGCAGTCTCTGAGGTAGCCTAATTTAGAGGGCTGTCATGAATTCTAACAGCCTGAATTGAAGTGATGTCACACCAGACACACGAAATGGCTGAACAAATAAGAATGTATTTTTAGTGTTCCAGCAGAAAGCTGTTGAGTTGTAAAAATGCTTCATTCCTCTTCTCACGTGGCAACACCTTATCTGGCCCCTAAAATCACATGCTGAAACGAAAACTATGAGCTGCCTACTCTGTTGCACATTGAGGTTTATTAATTAAAAGTTACACATATTTAGAGAGTGTGTTTGACATTTGACGATCTGTTACCTTCAAGTATGAAACATAGGCCTACCTGTTCACTTTGTGGTAGAGTAATTGCAACAATGTTGCTATTATGTTGAGGTATTTCACACAACATGTCTGGCATGTTATGTCTGACATTCATAACACCAACCTAGTTCTTTTTGATTTGTGCGGAGAAGGTTTTGGCCTGTAAGGTGATCGCGTCAGAGTCCCCTAGATCTTCCTGACCTGACTGCTGAGAAACATCAAAGGTTTTCCAACACTTTGTTTGACTTCCTAACTCCCCCATTTCCTCAAGTAAACCCACTGAGTTGCTTTCTGGAGTCCAGTTATGTTGGGGGGGAAAGACAAGGCTGGGCTTATATCACATTCATATTTCAGTACAGAGTAGGTGAGGTGTGTGTGTGTGTGTTTGTGTGTGTGTGTGTGTGTGTGTGTGTGTGTGTGTGTGTGTGTGTGTGTGTGTGTGTGTGTGTGTGTGTGTGTGTGTGTGTGTGTGTGTGTGTGTGTGTGTGTGTGTGACTAGCAGATGGTAAGATATGTATATAGATAGTAGAAGGCAAATATGTTTCTAATTAAGTTGCAGTATCTGATGAAACTCTGAACTCTTCTCTGAAGACCTCAATACATATAACTGCCTGTCAGCAGTAAAGGCTAGATGATGTTGACCTATAAACTTACTGTAGGGCCTACATCAGATAGCCAAGGAAGCTAGTTTGTTTTAGTAGCATGACACAACTTCCATACAAATAGAGCATATACAGACGAGTCAATATTACACTGTCCCATTAAACAGTAGGACTGCAATAGAAATATTGTGCAGTCACTTGTACCAGTGTCAAACTTGCTGACAAGACTAACACCACGATTCAAACACTCTCACAAAGTACTCTGTCACACAAACAGTTGTAGCAGCTATGTTTCTATTTACAGTATACATTAGCATACTCGCTAGGGGACATAACTAACACTGTAACACCTTCAGCTAGCGAGGGTAGATATCTATCTGCTCTGATCCCTCACAGTACATGAAAAATGCTAGGCTGGGTTGAGACTTGTCGATGAACTTATACCACAAGGCTTGTACTCTTCACACCACAACAACGGATTTAAATCCTAACCTAGATCTGATGTCTAGATTAGACGTTGCGAAGACCTTTTGAAGCCACATAGTCAGAAGTATCAATTTTGTGCCTGTGCTTTGCCTTCAGGAGTAGGTTAGAGTTCAGACCCACAAGGTCACCATGCAGTCTGCTGTCGTCATGTGAGACCTCGTTCTCAGAACTAACTAACTAACATTCTCGGTAGTCTTAAAGAAGAGGCATGGGTTGAAATGTAATTGATTTCAAGCATGGCTCCCAGTTTTCAATTGCATTACCTGACATGTTGCCTTAACACTGTTTTATGGCTCAAAAGGCTATTGAAAACTTGAGGGAATTATCAATACATTATCACTCAGTCATGGTGGTAGGGAGCTAAGCTGCTGTCAGATGGGTCACATGGAGAAGGGTGTATTCGGAAGGGATCATTATTACAACAGTGATTGACCTGGTCACCCTGACAACAGGGTTTGGGATGTTTGTGCAGTGATGTCAAATACAGTGTCCTGTTCGAGGTCCATTAATTACAGAGAAATACCTTCAGTAGACAGCTGAGACTCATGAGAAATGTGTTCATTTAAAGGGATGAGCAAGAGCCGGACTGTTTGACTGAAAAACGCTTTGCTCTGTTTGACCCTTGCAGGCTCGCATCTCCTTTGTGAGAGTGAAGTACCTGTTCCTCACCTGGCTGACGGTGTTCGTGGGGAGCTGGGTGATTTATGTGCAATACTCCACATATAAAGAGCTGTGTAGAGGACATGAGTGCAAGAATGCTATTGTGAGTATGCATGTGTCTTTGTCTCCAGGAGAACCTCCTTTGTCATTGCTCACTAGAGGCAGAAGTTCAAGAATGGTTCCTATAATGGATGCATTCTTGTTGCTCTCAACACATGTGATTCGATTAGTCTAGAATTTGAAAATAGAGCGAGTGAGCCAAACCCAGACATTTATATAAGTTATATGTTTGCAAGCATACTCAACTGTAATACTTGTCAAAGACAGTAGACATTAGCATACTCACTAGGGGAGATTGAAGACATGCAGTTTGACCTGCTGTGGCAACCAGTTAGGACTCAGCGTTGCCACCTGCTGTCCATATTATGTCACGTGCAAGATTCGCCAGCAATTGTCTTTCATATAGATATGTGTTATGTGGAATAAAACCACACTACACAGTAGGGAGAGAGGCCTCCACTAATGCACCTGTACCTTTCACTCAGTGTGACAAATACAAGAAGGGGATCATCGATGGCTCGGCCTGCAGCAGTCTGTGTGACAAAGACACCCTGTACCTGGGCAGGTGTCTCTCCACCACACCCAACAACCAGGTAACACACCACGTCGCCCTGCCTCAGAGAAGAGGCCCTCAACGCGTCAATGTCATCTCACTAGGTATGTTTATGAGGCGTTTGTGCTCTCTGTCGGAGGGCAGGTGTACACAGGGGGCTGGGGGGAGCTGGACGGGGTGATTCGCTGCCAGCTGGGGGAGGTGGTGCCCTACGAGCTAGGGGAGGAGCTAGAGCCCAGGAGGGAGGCGCCGGTCTTTGACACGCCCACTCGAGGCACATCTGTGGAGAAGTTCCGCGAAATGGTCTTCAACCACCTAAAGGTACGGTAGCGCTTTATAACCCAACGCATGTCACTTTACACCTCTGGTTCAAATCATTCATATACTAGCATCTTTAGCATCTTTCCCTACTAGCCTCTTCCTTTACTCCTTGCACCTGCAGTCCAAACTGGGTGAACAGGCCAACCTGGCCAGTCTGGTGAGCCACATCCTGTTGGTGGCTGACGGCAACAAGGACGGCCGCGTGTCTCTGCCGGAGGCTCGCTCGGCATGGGCTCTCCTCCAGATGGACGAGGTGCTGCTGGGCCTGCTGCTGCAGGAGCGAGGCCACACCCCGCGGCTGCTGGGCTTCTGCGGGGACCTGTACATGACCGAGAGGGTCCCCTACGGCCCCCTGTACGGCCTGGCCCTGCCCTGGCCCCTGGAGGCCTGGGTGCCGGCCGGGGCCCGCCGCAGCATGGACCAGTGGGGCACGCCCTCCTGGCCCCGCAAGGCCAAGATCTCCATGGGCCTGCTGGAGCTGGTGGAGGACGTCTTCCACGGGACCTACGGCAGCTTCCTCATGTGCGACCTCAGCGCCGCCCACTTCGGCTACACCGACCACTACGAACTCCGCCTGACTGACCCGAGGGCCGTCATGCCCGAGGACGTGTTCAGAAGGTCGATGCGAGCCCTGCGCTGCGAGGCGGACTCCGACTGCCTGTTGGGGGCGGACTGCCGGTCGTCGTGTGACATGGCGGAGCGGCGCTGCAGGGAAGAACCCCTGCAGCCCAACCTGGCCAAGGCGTGCAGGGCTCTGACGGACTACCTCCTGCGGGGGGCGCCCTCCGACCTGAGGGAGGAGCTGGAGAGGCAGCTGGACGTCTGCATGGCGCTCCAAGGCTCGGCCAGCCAGATGAACATGGAGCACTCGCTCATACTGAACAACCTCAAGGCCTTGCTGTGGAAACAGATCTCCCACACCAAGGACTCATGATGGTGAGAGCTGGGACTGACACTGTGGCATAGGAAAGAGTAGATACTAACCTCACTTTGACAAAGTGATTCATATAAACTAACCACTATGGGATTCTTCATAGAAACTCAGTGTTATTTTTTCCTTAGTTTTACAAGAAAATGTAATATATTGTTATGCGATTCATTTTCAGGATGCTGGAAGAAAGATATATATTTCACGCATTGGATTGACTCCTCAATCCTGTGTAGTCGTATAAACATCTTAATTGTACATTACATGACTTCACGTAATCTGATCTCAGTATTAAGTTTTTTTTGTTTGTTTTTTACCGCTGGACATTTTCCTTTTCACTTAGTAACACACTGTGCTGCATTTAAAAAAGAGTTCATTTGGTTCCCATGCACATTTTCCACAAGGGACATTTGTAATTTTCCACTGATACTTCGTAGCATTAAACTCATACTGAATGGTGCCATAAGAGATCATGCTGAAATGTAGACCTTATAGAAACTTTTGTATTAATGTTTATCACTTTTGAAGGTACTGCTTGCCGTTTTTATTTGACATCTTTACCGTTACGTCCTTTCGAGCGCTACATCTGGAGTATGAAGTGTGAATTCTGAAGGAACTGAATGTAAAGGCTGCTGTTGAGGCTTGAATTGCAATCTTGATACATTGTTTACCTTGAAGTTTGAACCAGCATGATTTGCACAATAAAAACACCTACCACTCACCAGTGATCACTCAGAGCTTGCCTGTTCTGTGAACCTTTGATATTGAGAAACTTTTTTAGTCTTTATAATAGTTTTACTATTGGCATGCGTTTATCCTAATAGTTCAGGTCTTACATGTTAATATATATTGTTTACCATTTTTAGTTTTCACTATCAAAATGGCCCCTCTGACATTGAGGCCTCAAGAAACTTTGCAGTAGATGTTTTATGTTCATTATGAGACCTATTTCTTGTCTTTTGTTACTCTCGCTTCACTCAGCTGACTAATAAAGCTGTGGAAATTTCAGAACCTAGCATAAACCGTTTGAGATGGACCTTTTTTTGTTCCACATTGTCCTCCATCCCGGAAGCACCTTCAGTGCAACAGCTCACTGAATCCCATTCAGATCTCTTTCACACAAGTTGTGGCACACTTGTTTGCCAAATCAGTAGCTAGAATTAAGACGCATACAGTTTAAGGCATTGCAATAAATGTATTTGACCAATGTGTAGCAGTGTCTGTGGAGGGGGACTGGTGCTGGGAGAAACACCGCTAGCCATCCGCAGCCTCTTGTTCTTGCGCTCGTAAATAGCTGGCTTTCTTCTGGGCGACACGGTCCTTCCTCTGTGCCAGGGAGAGCTTGGCACGGTTCCACCTGCCAGGACAACAACAAAAACGGAATTAACATCCTGCACAGCAGTCATGATTATTACCCGTTCCTCATTCGGTTCGGTGCTGCGACAATCTAAACATTTGCCTGAACTCTTCCAAAGTAGAGGGCTTGCCCTCAAAGACACTGAACAACACAAAACACTGACGTTAATGGGTTTAGTTTTAAATTGTCTTTCATTTCTGGACATTTTCATATTTCTGTCTGTCATCAAACATCCCTGCCTGCTGTGGCACGAGGACAGACAGGGATAGAAGGAAACAGGTTTCTGTATGCAGGGGGAACGACAGGACAGCACCCAACAGGCTGCTCTGAAACTAATCCTGCAAATGGAGATCCTATGACATGCACTTCAAACAGTATCCATCTCCAGAGTCACGTGACCAAAGCAACAACAACAAAAAACCTCACCTCTTCTTTTTGACGTCTTTTTGGGGTTTCTTGTCGTGGACGGGGTTCTCTCTGATCGCGGCGTGTGCTTTCTTGTACATTTCCTCAACCTGAGGTACAAAACAATAGATTCGTCATGGTAAGGCAGGTATGCTGACATCAGCCAAGTGTACTACGACACTTCCTGAGGGATTCCCCTCGCTTCTCTCAGCCCCGTCTTGAAAGAACAATAGCATCAGCCAAAGCAAATGAAGGACCAACTACATTTTGCTCAGCATCTTTAGTAACATCATCAAGAAGCAATGGAGTCAGGAGTCTCCCAAACACACTAAGGCTGGGACACTAACATTTAGGGTTACATTGACCCAGATGTTACACAGGTAGGACATGTGTGATGCAGTCTTACTGTGTCTGGCGTGACTCCATTCTTTATGAAGCGTGAAAACTGTTTCTTGTAGGCCTCCTCGTCCTCCTCCATTAAGTAGCTCATGTAATCCGACACGTTCATGCCCATGATGTGTTTTCGGTGCAACTCTGCATTGAACTCTTTGCTCTCTGCATCATAACCTGGGAAGCGTTTTAGGCTGCAAGTTAAAAAAGAAAAGAAAGGAGATCAAAGTAGGTCCGATGTTGTACACAGTGTACATAAACAAGATGTCTTAAACATGACTGTTTTACTATTGAACTGACCAAATCCTTATGCTTGATTTCTTTCTTTACACAAGGCACCACAATTATTTGAAGCAAATGGTTCTTTATCTGGATTCCTAACAGTCAAAGAGCTGTAGCTTCTGTCTAACCTGTGAGGAATGGCCAGGCCGCCGTCGACCGCACCCTTAAGAGCTCCAAACACTTTGTTTCCTGTTGAGGTTCTGGCGAGGCCGGCGTCCAGGTAGCAGGTGAAGGCCCCGGGCTTCCCGTCGACACTCTCCACATTGAACTCATCTCCCGTCACCTCCACCTGGCCCTCGTACACCTGGTCCAGCCCAAACTTGTTCAGCAACTGATGGGCGGAGAAGAGAGGTTAAGGATCAACCACGCAATTGAACATTGTGCAAGACAAGCGGCATTTGTTCAATATTTTGTAGGATCATTTATTTGGAACCCAGTTAACGTTTAACTGTGTGCAGTGCGAGTCACCTAATCTGACTTACCCCCAAAATATATATCATGACCTATTTTTCCACTTTGTTTAACTTCAGCTTTCCACACATGGGTCAATGAATAAGTGGCAATGTTTGTCTTAGTCAGAGTAACAAGAGCACTGGCCATGCATCAGGAGATCTGCAACTAAATTGCTGACGAGCTAAACTTGACTGGCTACTGACCCCAATATACACACCCACACACAACAGACCCACCAACTCGCCACAAATATTGTGAATGAATCTTTGCAAATGTGCAAGAATAGGCCCGTGAATGGTCTGAAGGTATGCGTGCGTGTCTGGGTCACCACTCTCACCCTGCGAGCCAGTAGTAGGCCTGTGCAGTAGGCTGCTGCATAGTTGGTAAGGCCCACAGTAATGCCATACTTAGGCAGCTCATGTGAGTAGGCCGCACACACAATATGGTCACCTTCGATCTTCGCATAGGCAATCTGAAACCGAAATAAAAGTGATGAGGGGTTGGAGAGAAGACATGTCTGCTCACGTTTACTATTCCATTCAGGTCTACATTTGTTTATCATAGATCCAGACCCATTTTACACAGATAATTTGTCTGTGTTAATAGCTCACCTGACAGCAGATGTCTCTATTGGAGAACCTCACAATAATGCGGTACTTGGGCGTGTTGTACTTATTCTTATCTTGAATGACCAGGCGCTTCCGAGCAAAGTAGTCAGTCTTCCCCTCTGCCAAAAACAATCAATATTATGTATTGGTCAACATATTAGTCTACGTGTCCATTTTGTTAAAGTAAAGCATCATTACTCTTGTGTGAAACTCTGTACTATGTCTATGAAATAGCTTAGTTTGGATGAAGCATGAGCACAATGTCTTACCTCTCCTTCTCCTGAATTTAACTTGGTACCTCTTAAAGTAGGCCTTGTTCTTGATTACTTTGACGAAGCCCTGTGAAAAGGAAAGATGTTTGCTTGTTTTCTGAATGTATGTGGCCTATGATAACAGATTACCCGGTGTTCAAAGACCCAGCTTGCTAGATAACTAGTTCCTAATGTCAACATATATTACGGTACTTGTTTTTACTATGAGCTTAAATATGAAGCTATATGGATAGGCAACAATTTCCAGAAAGAATTGGGAGTAGATAACACCCATCATTACTTTACCGTTAAAGCAGGCCAACGAGCTAGAACGCCCGACAGTTTCGCGTTAACGTGTAAATTACACGTCAACAAAATACACAACCAGATATAAACTAGCTGTCTGACAATACATTTGGACGGATTGGAAGTTGATTTGTAACTATCCAACAACTTTCATATCTGTCAGAGGCCATTGTGTGCCACGCTGGAACCCTTCCTTCGCCTAGACCCGTGAATCATTATTCGCAATCTATCATCATCAAGCTACCAAACAAACACAATCCCACACAACACTGTCATATTCAGATTGAGTAATATTTAGTGTGTCAAGTCCACATTAAATTATGACGATAAACTGACCATTTTCGAAGATTTTCAATATTCTTCGCCGTTCGGTATTTTCACGTATGCCGGAAGAATTGCTGACCCAACAAACCTAATTTTAAATACAGACTGCAAATCCTTTCGCCCCCTACCGTATGGGAGGGTGTCTTTGTTTAAAAAACGAGGCCCTCTAACACCAGCAGAGGACAGCACCATCCTCATAGTTTAAGCATTTTCCATTCTACTCTTCCAGATCATTCCCCTCAGGGTCAGGGTTTAACTCTAGCTGCTATGTTTTTTGTTTTTTGGGGGGAAATTGATGTTACATAACATATTAGTCTATAACTTGGGTGGTCAGATGGCTGAGCAGTTGGGGAGTCGGACTGTTAATTAGATTAGGGTTGTTGCCGGTTCGATTCCCGGCAGTGCAAAATGACGTTGTGTCCTTGGGCAAGGCACTTCACCCTACTTGCCTCTGGGAGAATGTCCCTGTACTTACTGTAATTCGCTCTGGATAAGAGCGTCTGCTAAATGACTAAATGTAAATGGAATAACTAAATAGCTATTTCCCCATCTTCACGAGTAAAATGATTTGTACTGCATTGTGAAATAATGACTCAAGGATTTGTTGATCCATAAGGTCAGGCCATTACAGGGACATGGTTAAAGTTGCCGCCCATTGAGTGGGCGATTCTTAAGGGTCCCCCACCCATTAGTATGAATCAGGGTCTCAACGTGATTCTGTCCAATTCACCACACCTAAGTGTGAGTGGTTGTCTGTGTGTGTGTGTGTGTGTGTGCTGCATGTGTGTGTGCTAACAGCATGCCACTGTTTGGTCAAGAGGATCCCATGAAGTAGATAAGAAACTGTGAAGTGTTTCGTTTTCCAAAGGATGTTTCACTAACAATGAAGGAGCAACTGTGACAGCTCCTGATGCAACCCCCTTCTCCCCCTACCCACCCCTAACACAACACGTTTTCGTGAAATGAGCAATCGAACATCCTATTTCTTTTCCAGTGTTTACATTTCAACAGGCCATCAAACTGTCGCATATCTAAAAGAGACAGACAATTCCTATTCACCGTCTTGCAAGATGATGTCCAGTGGACGGTTGCACAAAACACCTTAAGTTTTTTCCTTAATTATGACACTTAGGGGTACATTCCTCCTTAGCTAAGGGATTTACTTAAGGGTGTTGCACAGAATCCCTTAAATGGTTTCCTTAGCTAAGGAGAAACATTAAGGGATTTACTACATTGAACATAATTTCACAGCAGTCAAATTTGACCGTTTCCACAGAGACCGCGTTTGTTCAGTTGTATCGCTAGTGCACCACCTTACAAAAGCTAGAGCAGGCACACCTTGTCCAAACCCAAGTTTGCTGCTGAGTGGTGCCCCTCCCCATGAGCACTCAGCTGTGATTAAACAGTTCCGTTTTTGCTGCAGCAGTCACTCTTCGGTCAGTATTACTCCATAGGTCATGGTCATATTCAAGACCGTTGCAGTTTATTTGATATTCTTAAAGCAGTGACTTAATCTTTCTGAAATAGGAGATCAATCCAGTCAGAGTTTGAAAGCGTTTTTTTAATCATGACATGACAGAGAAAGCCTATGGATTCAACACTGAAGGAACAAGATTTTCCATATTTTCTAGCAATGTGTGCAATAAGACTTTTCTCTGTCAGTGCTGATGTTTCTTCTTTTGCTGGTATTAGTGTCACAATTTCACGCTCAGCTTACAATTGGATATTTTTCACTTTTTCAAAAATGTTACAGGTTGGAAATTTGACAACTGCACATGACTAACTTTTAGTTAAACCAGAAATGGTGTGGAGATTTACATTTACATTACATTTAGTCATTTAGCAGACACTCTTATCCAGAGCGACTTACAGTAAGTACAGGGACATTCCCCCGAGGCAAGTAGGGTGAAGTGCCTTGCCAACTGACACAATGTCAGTTGACACAATGTCAGTTGGCATGACCGGGAATCGAACTGGCAACCTTCGGATTACTAGCACGATTCCCTCACCGCTCAGCCACCTGACTCCCTATGATATGCAGTGTATGCAAAGTCTGTTTTACTCATGCGGTTCCTTCACCCTTTAACCACTGTTTAGCACTTTGTAAGGACAGATAAGCATGTTCTCATGGGAAAGTCACTAAAACACTACAGATTTGGATGCTCTTTACGTAATCACATGTACATGCATGTGTAACGCTTATAGACTGCAGTTGAAAATACAAGGCAAAACAATCATATAATCTATGTACCAGCATTAGGCTGAAGCTCATGAGTACTTTTGGACTTGATTCATGGGAATTCAAGCTCACTGTGACCGCACAAGATCCAGGAAACCCAAAAAAAGTGTGGGGCCCGTGGTTGAACCCTAACCTTCCAATACAGAGTCCAAACAATGCTCTATAGAGGGGTACAATAACCAGGAAGCTCTGAGAAGGTTTCCAGCAGTCCTGCTTCATGAGAGTCCTAGTCATTGGTCACTTGGAAAATTTACAGCCAGAAGTTGGCTGGTTGACCAATAAGGGGACGTGCTGATCACAATGATTGATGAGGGTCTCACGTCTAGAAGGTGGTGATTTGTAATCTGTTTATGCCATCCAACATGTCAGTGGAAATGTGAAACAAAATAACATTTTCTTTAGTCAATTTATTATTCAGATCTTGCGAAATGAAAACGTTTAAGTCAAGTCTTTTTGACATTTAAAGCAATGAGATGAAGAGAAAAAATAAAAAAGATAGACAGATATTTCAATAAACTGTTTGACCTACAAAATAACACAACTGTACCAGATAGATGAAGTGTGAATTGGACCCTAATTCTTTCTTCCTCATAATCTCTGATTTACTGGTTGGAATGACACTGGTTGAACTCATAACAGGAGAAAAAACAAGATGTTATAACCCTCAGGGAGAAGAGCTGTCTTGTGTGTGGACTGCTTCATAAATCATGCATTGTGTTCTGACTCTTTACCCTATCTGGAGTGAGCAGTTGGTTAGCTGAGGGTTTGATCAGATTTGTGTGTGTGCGTGTGTGTGAGAGAGAGAGAGAGAGAGAGAGAGTGTGTGAGAGAGAAAGAGTGTGTGTGTTTGCGGTGTTGTAAGGTGCCAACAGCATGTCATTTATGTGTAGTTGGGTAAGAGGAAACAGTGAGGGGGATAAGATAGTGTGAAGTGGTTTTCGAAGAGATGTTTCAACACAGAAGCAACTGAGGCTGCTCCAGACCCATCCTGTATGGAAATTGATCAGGTCATGTTTAGTACATTGGACTGTGTTCATACAAATAGGGTGTCCTTTCTCACATTCCATTAAGATTTGGAACAGATCTGAGGACTAAACATAACCAGACTCCATGGTAAGAGCCTTATCCTCAGACCCACATTTGTTAATAGTCTTTTGCAACAAAGGAAGTAAACCTATGTAGATGATAGTCACCTGCCACCTATATTTCTAGCAGTATGGACAGCTAAAAATGGACAGGCTTCACAGCGACATGTTCTATGTTTATTTCCATAGCTCAACTCTGTATTTTGAGAGGATTGAAAATGCTCTACAAAGAAGACAATGTCAAACTTGTATCACTGCACCGCTTTGCATCTATTTCAATCACATAAGGCGTTGAGAGAATATATAGTGTTACCATCAAGGCACTAAGAAAGGTGTGGGGCGAGTGGTGTAGAGGCCGTGAGATTAGAAAAGTGTGACCTGTTCTGACAGCTTCTGTGGTTGGTTTCCTGTTCTGACTCAGACAAACATAATGTGTTTTGCACGTTTACTCTTTACCTTAGGCCTTTCTTAACTCTCTCTTTCCGATTAAACATCCCTGCAGTTTTTGTTTAGTTGGCAATCACTACACGCATTAGGCTATTGCTACCAATTTCACGTGTTAAAATGTTCTTCCTACAGCACTGGTTAAGTGTCACTGGATTTGCATCACTTGCTTTGTAAGGTCAGTTGACTTTCTCTCTGAGAATTATTGCTGTACTGCACTTTATGTAATATCACCAGTTTTTGACAGGTAATTAGTCCATGTGTAAAATCAACTAATACTTTGCATAATATATCCAAGTACTGTCAATGTAATCTACAAAATAATATTTTATATAATGTCCACAAGTTCATAATTGTAGTCAGTACGAGTGTGTAGTCCATGTTTCAGCACCAGAATGGACCTTCCTGCCTTTCCGCTTAGGTTGTTGGGATCAGTAATATCTCTTTCAGAATTCAGAATACGTTAACAAATCCATATTGTGTTTTGAAAGCAACCACTTTGGTTCAGAACATGTCCTTAAACTTTGTATTTGCTATCTCAACTTGCAGGTGCACACAAAAAAACTTTTCTCACATGGAAAATAAATCGATATCTCTTCGCTTTCACTCAACCTTGGATGCGAAAAGCCTAGCAATGATTTTCCTTTGAAGCTTTCTGATTTTAAGAAAATACATTTACGGTTTTTATAGAAATGGCAATGGAGTGAGGACCCGAATCTGTTGTGGAAAAAAAAGTTAGCCAAGTCAATCGATACAGGTGTGCATCCGCGAATCCCCACTGTAAGAGATACCCCAGGTCGCCATTCACAGGCTGCTGCACGGACTGGGCAGTCAACGCCGCATGCATGTGTTCGTGCGTAAAGGATATCACCGACAAGCTAGACGGATAACCGGTATCACTTACACTGATACGGGTCATTAAAGAGGAGTTTGAGAGACAGTTGCACATAGGCCTATAAAAACGTCCAATAAACGATCAATAGGACTAACCAGTATTACACCTACATACTAATCAACCCGTTTTTCAATGCATTTCTTTATCAGCACGTTAGGAGCCTAACCAGTCACGCACGTGCTCACCAGTCATCATGTCACTTCACTATTAGACTATAGACAATTTGGCCACCTTCCCAATGACACCTGGTGAATGACAATTTGGCTTTGCGCATGCTAAATCGCCTGCCAAAAATCCCTGGATCACCTATCAACCAATGGTGTTCAAATCTTTTCAGAGATAAAGACAGGGCGGTGTGGACAGGGAGGATTTTACACAACTGACCTCAGACCTTGAGAACAACCAGCGAGAGTAACCATGCCAAGGTCATTTTTGGTGAAGAGCAAACGGGCACATAGTTACCATCAACCCAGATACCTGGACGACGAATATATCAAATTGGATACTATTTTAGCTCATGTATGCGCAGGTATGTAAATGTATAGCCTGTTGATCTTGCATATTATTTATGATCTGTAAATAGGCTAGTGTCCAGATGGAAACAAAATCATATATTTTCCCATGTCAAATACTAATAATAACATGTTCTATGAATAATATAGAGACCCAAGCTCAGGTTGAGTTCGCAGAGAACTTAGAGCCGGATACCCATAACCATGACAGGCTGTCCCCCGAGTCCAGGCTGGTGCGCACGGCTGACCTTTCCTGCACCTCCCCGTTGAACTGCGAGGGCAGCGTGTGCGACCGCGCAGCAGATTACTACTGGTGTTCCCCGTGTTCCCCTTCATCGCCTGGTCAGTTGTATATCCTCAAAGCTGTGTCATTTTTGTTTTATTCACCACAACTAGGCTTTTACGCCCTAGCTTTCCCTACTTTTTCTTATTTTTTTCTACATTTCGACATGTCATGTGTATGTGTATTGCAGATTTGATTGTAGGCTAATTCGTATCATATTCAAAATGATCTACAGATTCGGAGAAATGTTTCACTCCGTCAACAGACGATGCTCATCATTTCACTGTCCCCTATCGCCCTTACGCATGGACCTGTTCAGGCTCCGAGCTCAGGCACCTCATTCAACGAACATATCAACATCTGCCAAATAACATGGAACCTGTTCCTATTGGCATCTATGGGCCAGAGGACAGAACCAAACCCTCCATTTACTCCCAGCGGGGCCACACGACAGGATTTTACCGAGACTATTCCTCTACAGGACTCCCTATCCACATGCGGGACACTGCCGAGTTATATTCAGATCTCAAGCAGAGGACCACAGTCGCAGAGGTCAAGTCTGAGTCGGATCTCAATTGTTCCAGTATGGAGTCAAGCAGATCATACAAGTGCATGAAGTGTTGCAAGGTAGGTCCATTACAAATTTGGTATTACATTAAGTTGATGACTAACTATACACTGTGGATGACGCAGAACTGTTTTAAATTTACCGTCAGGTATTCTCCACTCCGCACGGTTTAGAGGTCCACGTGCGTCGATCTCATAGCGGCACACGACCCTTTGCATGCGAGATTTGTGGAAAAACTTTTGGGCACGCAGTGAGCCTAGAGCAACACAGAGCCGTACACTCACAGGTATCCCAATATAGAGCATAGGAGCATAGAATTATTGATGGGTAAATGAAAATAAGCAAAATAAACTGTACTCATTTTGTCTAACGATTTATATTAACAGGAGAGATGTTTCAATTGCAAGATCTGTGGCAAAAGCTTCAAGAGATCGTCTACATTGTCAACACACCTGCTTATACACTCAGACACACGGCCTTACCCCTGCCAGTATTGTGGGAAAAGATTCCATCAGAAGTCAGACATGAAAAAACATACATTCATCCATACAGGTAATGCTCCAGGTTCATTGTAGTTTTTAGACTAAACATCATGCCGTTAACTTGTTCAAAAATGTTGCGAAAAATGTTCAATAACGAGTGCATTACGCAGAACAAGATCCGGATTTAAAGTCGAAACTTTCATAATGCATACTTTGTTTACATATTCATGTAGGCGAAAAGCCGCACAAGTGCCAGGTGTGTGGAAAGGCCTTCAGTCAAAGCTCCAACCTCATCACGCACAGCCGCAAGCACACGGGGTTCAAACCCTTTGGGTGCGACCTATGTGGTAAAGGATTTCAGCGCAAAGTGGACCTGAGAAGACACAAGGAAACACAACATGGACTGAAATAGCTGAAATATATACATCTTAAACGGCTACAAACTTAACCAAATATTAGCTTATATGTATGCCTACTGTTAGTAAAGTAATTTTATTTTAACCTCTAAATGCAGTTCTTTCTTGACATTGTATTGTAATTGGATTCGTTGGTTTCGTTTTCAAAATATATAGGTTTTCTCAAGACGTAAATATGTTTATTTCCCCAAGTTTTTGTAATATATTTTTGATATCGTTCAGGTCATGGTAGTAGGCGAACTGTCAAGTGACCATCTGGCTTTGCCCCAAAAATATTTAAAGTTTTGAAATTTGAATGTCAAATAATTGTGTTTTATGTTTGGGGAACGGTAATCATTTATTAACTCCTACAGAACATTACTTACGCATATCCTTTTCTTATATTGCTATAGTCCTGGTTTTTATTATCATTAACCCATTCGTTTTTTTTATGGCAAAAACCCCCCCAGAAAATGTCTTAACAAGAAATGAGCCATATCGATTGCTTCATAACCGTGGTCAAATCAACATATACATTTGTTGAAAGTAGTCTACTAACACTGAAAGGCTCATTCATATTAAACTATTTTCTTAACAAAAAACACATCTTTCAACTTAATGACATGAAACTTGAAAGTTATAGGCCTCGTTTTATTTTACTCTGTGCACGCCAGCTGGTCTAAACCAAATATGTTCTGACCCAAGCTTTGTTAACACACTTCAAACAAATTAAATTATGACACCATAAAGTTCCTGTGAAGGAAGTTCGGAGGAAAATAGCGTCACCCTTATTGTCCAATCATTTAAAAGATAGCCTAAAAGGCAATCGAGAAGGACAGACATTTTTATACAGTGGAAAACCAGTGTAATTTATTAGGTTGTACAGAGACAGGGTATAGGTTTAACATGTGGTGTTTTAAACTCTTCTGATTTAGACATCTATTCACAGATTGTGTACACAGTGATTAGGCATTATAGTCAAAGTCATAAAAACAGAAGAGACTGCAAAGACCTGATCTACTAAACTTGGAAGAACTTAACACATGCACAAGTCCAAGTTTAATATTTTGAAAAATATTTGTAAATTAGTTAAGAACCAAAGAATATAAACACAAGATATTCCATTATACAGTTGTTCAGTACACCACATAACTGCACAAGCCCCCGGAGGTCTCTAAATAATATCATAAATTTGGTATGTGTGTCAGTGGGCTGGGGTCTTGAGCAGCTGTACTAAGCTCTGCAGGTCCTGAGCATTGATGGTGAGTTCGTCCATAAGAGTAGAGAGGTACTCTACAGACCCTGGGCTCTCAAGGGCTTTATGTACCTCTGGAGACACTTCCGATAGCCTGCAACACATGAAAACACCCAGATAAACAAACCCAACAACCTGCTACATACAACTCAACACATTACAACAGTGACTAACACATCAATCCTGCTTTTGGCTAACACAATTGTTTTCAATTGGTTTCATTGGAAGGTGAGGGAGTCATTCTCAGAAGGGCCGTGGGGTTCCTGTCATGTCACTCCACCATCCCCCTCCCTGCTCTTGTGTGTGTGTGTGTGTGTGTGTATGCATGTGGAGCTCCGGTTCAGTCCTGGTCTAGTGTTGCAGGGGCACCATACATTATTCAGATGACCTGTACAAAAGACTCCAGACTAACTTTACAGCTGCCACACAGCAGACAGATACAGCCACCCAAATTATTCATGAGGGGGGGGGGGAGAAACAGTAGGACCAGGAGAAATACATAACATGAAAAGTGTATCGTTGCTTGAGGGGTTAGTGGATGATAAACTCGGAAAAGCCCTTTAACAAAAAGGGTTTAATGTCCATGAGCCAGACACACTTCTGTGTGGCAACAAAGACCATTTGAACCATGCACATGAAACATTACAACAAAATAGATTCTGAAACAGTTCAGACAATTGTAGGAGTATAGTATTTATAACTAAATTCCCTTGTCAATGACAATCCATCTAGTCTTATTTTTAGTTTGTCACACTACGATGGCACACAAAATTAGGTAATCTGAATCGATAAATACAACATCAGTTTTTGCGCATTATTAGTTGTAACAGCAGTCCGGATTTTGAAAGTCACAGAAAAAAGAAAAGAAAATCAGAGCTTGTTTATGGCTCTGTGTTCCTTCTGGTGGTGTACAGATCAGTTAGGGGTCAGGTGGAATGTTTCCCATGGCCTTCCTGTGTGTGTGTCCCTACATCACGGATCTAGAAGAGGGCCATCAGGTAGATAAGACTGCAAAGCACCTGTGTGTACACAGACGGGAGCAGCACTGTCCGCACAGCGCCTGCTAGGATTGCAAACTGCGCCAATCTGGGGAAGTAGTGTACGCTCACACACACACACACGCACACACACACACACCATCTGGCACAGGGCAAACAATGCCCTCTTCACACTCTGAGCTAGGCCTTAAGCCATAGAGTTTGGTTTTTGGTAAATACTTATTCTACTTAATGTCACCTCATCCTTCCCAAGTTGCAGCAATTTCCCCTAGGGGATTAATACAGTCCTACTTTATCTATCGTGGGGCAATATGGGCAGTAGAATGCAAGCCTCACATTGCAAACCTTGTAGGTAGACTCAAGGTGAGACCTTCAAAAAACTATCCCATGGTTGTGGTTGTGTGTGAAAACTACGCTTATGATTTTTCCTTTCACTTTTCAAATTGCAAATACCCCATGGCACACACGTGACCACACCATGGTTATGACTGAGGTACAGAGATATAGTCAAATCTGTCAGCATGCAGTTTGCTGAGAGGGTGTTCCTTGAGGAAAACAATGATCCCTGATTTCCTCTGCACTGCTATTTGACTAACTCAATAGAAGCTCAGGCTCTCCAGCTGTCCCTGCATAGCGTACAACTCAGGCACGCACGCGCGCACGCACGCACGCACACACACGGAGGCTCACGTACACATGGAGGAGCACCACAGCAATCAGGGTCCACTCGGGGGTTTTGTGAATGATGTTGGTATTGGTGAATCTGCCAAGCAAAACAGAGTGAAGGATTGAAACATGGTATTCTGGTAGTTGAAAGTCACTCAACTCACTCAACCCCTCTCTGCACCACCTGACCATCATGTGAAATACACTGTTTGGCATGTTGGGTCTGACCTGAAGGTCCGGACCAGACTGCTGAGGTCACTGAAGACGTCACTCATGGTGAGACACAGCGGTCCCAGAACAACTCCGAGACTGGAGTCCACGTACACATGAAAGACATGGAGACACGGAAGTAAATATATGTATAATATACATACATATATATAACATGGAAGAAACAATATACAATATATGTGAATTAATGACAGCTCCATGCCTTCCATGACATTGTGTAGACATCTCCCCGTACCTTCTTGTGAGTTTCTCAACGGCTATACGCTTCTGGATGAGGTGCTGGGCATGAGAGTCAACCAGAGGGAGAGATAGATCCTTCCCAGCCTTGTCCTGGAGCATTAGGTCAGGAGGAGGGAGAGAGAAAAAGAGAGGAATGTTTAAAAGATAAACGAAACACTCAAATATATATAAAAAATCATATATGATAATCTAATGAAGAAAGCATCCGCATTTGGAAGGTATAGTGCTATCCTGTATAAACAAACCCTCATTCAGAGCACCCCCTTATGGACACTGGCACTCACTACAAGCTGTTTCAGAACACTCACCTCTGAGTCTCCATGCCCAACATTCTGAGGCAGATCATATGTGCCTTTGTAGAACTCTTTCACCCTCAGTTCCTGCTCCTCCGTGTGCCTACGCAGGGTGTGGTAGTCTGGGACAGGAGCCGAGGGTCTCCAAGCCCCTCCTTGGTGCCCAGGCTCTCCCCCCTGGCCCTTGGCTTCCACCACATCGTCCAGATCATCTTCATCCAGCTCCTCTTCCTCCTCCTTCTCCATCTTCACCTGTCTTTCTGTCAGTGGTGGGTTAGAGTTGTGGTCTGGACCATATAGGAACCTCATTGTTTCTTCAGTCCTCCACTCGCTGAAGGTCCTGCTCAGGCCTTCTAAAAGGTTGACATGGATCAAGTCAGTCAGTATCTCAGTCTTCAGGAGACCACGGAGTCCAGACGCTCCTCTCCTGCTCATGCCCACCTGGGTGATGTCAAGGCCGGGCAGGGGATATGATGCTGCAGGGAGGTTATTGTGTGGTGTAGGTGTTGGTTCCGGGGGACCTTCCTGTCTACACTGTGTTGGGGTTGTGTCCCTGTGTACAGGAGGATCGGCCGTGACTGCTCGCCTGTCCTGCATGGTGCAGTGTCTCAGCAGATCAGCAGCCTCTTCCACAGACTGTCCCTCTGGGGAGCCTCTCTCCTCCAGGAGAAGTGGCTGCTCACTGGGGTGCCTAGCCCCTGATGTGGGACGTCGGGGTCCATCAGACTCCATGCGCCTCCCTGTTTCGGATTCCTCAGACTCCTCCTCAGTCTTTCCTTCCTCCTTTTCCTCTCTACTCCCTCCGCAGACATTAGCCCTTCCAACTTTTTGGAGCTTAGTCTCGCCAGGTTTTTTGGGGGGCAGCTCGCCCCAGTGTACCCTAGGTCCGGGTGCTTGGGAAACCCCACTGGAGCCAAAGTCCTGCTCTTCGTCACTGCTGTCACTGTGGCTGAGTCCAAGAGGGGAGCGCCTGGGGTCTCCAGGGGCCTCGGAGTCCACTGGGAGCAGCGGGTTTTCAATGTCCTGCTCTTTGAGACGCCTTGCCCTTAGCTTCACCTCCTCTCCAGGACTCCCACTGCAAGCAGGGGAGAGAGAGGAGAGACTATAAATCCACCAAGCATTACTGGAAGGAACTACAGAAGCATCTACATTCTCAAAGAGGCCAAAATAGACATACCTATCCCCTCTCTTCATTAGAATCACTTCTGGAAGACTGTAGACAAACAAACATGATTAGCGGTGAGCCAGGGACTGAGGAAGACCACGCCAGTTGCTTTCCTCCAACACTATATGGTATGTTCACTACAATTTCCCATTATAGAATGAAAGGCAGCACTCTCTTACTTCTCATGGTGCCTCAGCCATAGAGGGATGTTTGGTATCTGCAGCTCAAAAGCTTTGGAGGCTTTGAAGCAGAAGTTACTGCAGAAGCACTATATTAGAGAGAAAATTATATTTGTTTGAGTCCATCACCCCTTTTTTTTTTGCTCACCGTCTTTGGCATGTCTGTTTCACAATGCTCACCTTTCGTTCAGTAATGTCATAGACTTTATTGGTCTTGGTGGAAATGTTGTACTTTTGATGAGGAACCTAAAAAATAAAACAAAAATTAGATAATTGAACGTTAGACTTTATATTTTTTGCATTGACCCATGGTCAAAACCTCCATAACAACCTTGTCATAGCTCTAAGGAATGGTTGTTTACTTCTTTCAACTGTATGAAGACCTGGAACTTACATTGCCCAGTTTACTGGAGCAGACAGGATAGCCACACAGTTTTGCTATGGCTCTCTCCTCAATTGTGTCTTTGTAATCACCAGTGGTAATCAACCTAGCCTACAGACAAAGAATAGTGGTTAGTAATAATTTTAAAAACATAACACACCTGCTGCTTCATGGATAGAAGAGCACACACACTGATGAGCAACACAACATGATGCTAACTTGGCCACTGAGCCTGTTTTCACAAAATGAGGACACATTTATCAAGAGTTGTACTGTACTTACACAATCGACTAGAACGTCATCTGCCACGCTATCCTCTAATAGACGCTCAACCACCTGCAGGGCCCTCTTCTCTAGTTCGAGCTTCTCTCTCAGGGTCTCCGTCACTATCCCTCTCCTGTGAGCGGACAGAAGGACCATATTAGGCTACAGGTGTTTAATAAAATTTATGTTTTTATTTTGTAACTGAGGGCTAACCCGCAACCTAAACTTTAAACACAGCTAAAATCGATACAATCAAAGGTAGAAAAAAACCTTGTTTCTTCTATAGCAGCCAGAGAGGAAACGGCATTCCCACCTGAAAAAAAAAAATTACAATTCTCATAACGTAATTATAAGAGAACTTGTCAGTATATCAACTTTACCACCAAAACCTTGGCTAGTCTACATCCAATACACAGACAACCTCATTCCCTGGTAGTTTACTCAAAGATTAGCAAGATATCTAGCATGTTTTTATACTTCCCGATTACCTTCATACCCATTAGTATTCACACACAAGTCGTCTCATTATGTGGTACTATCTTCTACAAAAACATACCCTTTATTCCAGATTTTAAGGAACGAGTGCTACGTTTTCTCTGTCCACTCTCCATGTTTTCTCTGTTATGCCGGTGACGTTTCTACAGCAAGTCGCTAGGGTCAGTTTAGACATACAGAACACTTCAGAAACCCATGCGACTATAATATGTCTGACAACCTCCCTGTTGGACTTGTAAGTAAAACATTTTAACAAATTGATTACGTTAATGAGCACCGTCAACCATGGCCTTCCGAACCTACAATTGATCAATTACATTATACGAATGGTGTCTATGTAAACTGCAATTAGCCAGCTAGCTATATCATTTTTTTGCATGACAGTCAGCTAGCTAGTCTAGCTAACTACGCACAAACAAAGCATGTGTCAAACACACTAGAGTCAGTTTGATGCATTGTTGGTGTGGCAAACCGAATAGTACAATAGTGTATAATATGTTGTTTATATGCTTTTTAAAATAATTTTAGGTGATAATGTCACTCAATGCTTGTCACTCATATTTAAATATCATATTATCGAATGTGCATTTTTTGTTTCTTACAGAAGTGCTATGTAAATGGACAGCGACTGAAGCACTGCACAAGCATGGCTTTAGAGCAACTCAGTGATGTCGTCCAGAGATGTGTAAGTACTAGAGAAGCCACCACTGACTTAACTCCAGCATGTGCAAAATACCCCTTTTCCCTCCATTCACCCATTCTCTCTCTCTCTCTTTCTCTCTCTCTCTCTCCCCCCCACACACAGCAAGCTGTTCAAGATGACAACTACACATCGGAAGATTATGATGTGTTCCAGATTGCAGGGCGAGCCTGCATAGAGGAGGGAGACACTGCTCAGGTCTTGAGTATTGTTGTAGATGTGAATAATAAGGTGAGGGGAAGGTCCCTGAAATTGCTATCAGGCATTCCACTCCATTCAAAACAGTCTTTGTACTTGATAATTGACTGCATGGATCTGAGAGTTTAGTGTACTTGTGTCTGCCAAAGCATATCCTGTTCATTGTCATTGTATTTGCATTACTATGTACTGTCCTCTCCTCCTGTGTATAGGACATTGTGAGATGTATGGGCTGGAATCTTCTTGGTCCTTTGGTTCAGATTTTGCTAAAGAAGGAAGACAAGAACCTTCCACACTGCCTCGCCATCTTCACACACCTCGTGGAGGTGTGTTTAACATTCACATGGTCATTCATTATGAGACTCACTTGCACAGTTAGACTCATCGTATACCCTACCGTGCATCGTCTTGTTATTGGTTAGGTTTGCAGTCCAAAAGAGCTGCTGGTTGGCTTGTTGGAGCAGGTAGAGGAGGCCCACCCTGACTCCATCTCAGAGACAGTCATCCTTCTACTGATGCCTCTACAGAAAGGTAAGCAGAACACACAAACACACTCTCCCAGGCTCTATTGAAAGGCAGGCAACATTCATCTCAACATGGAGCAGGTGAATCATCTTGACCCATGAAACAACCCTCCCCAGTGCTGCTGCGTCTGGGTAGGCGGAAGGCTTCCTCGGTAGGCATGGCTCTCTCCACCCTGCTGGGCCAGGTGGCCAGGCTGCCCGTGCCCCAGACCAAGGAGCAGGAGGAGGACGATGTGTTTGGCCTGTGTCGCTGCTGCTCCACTCTGCTGGTCTTCGTCCGGCCCTTCGTGGCGGAGGCCAAGCGGAACCTCCAGGCCCGGAACGGCCCGCTCACTCACACGGCCAAGGAGGATGAGCTAAGGACGGAGCTGCTCAAGTTGTGAGTTAGCGTGGCTTCCCCGGGCTGACGTGTCCAGGCCCATTGACAAGTCCCAGTCATTTCAGATTCTCCTGAGCAAAATAGCTTTGTGTGTGTTGTATTGCTGTTTCTTGGTTGACCCTTGATAAGAGCCGTGTTGTCTGTCTCTGTAGTTGTATGAAGTGTCTGTGTGAGCCTCTGTTGGAGGTTCAGCTGAGGGATCCAGCCACTCTGGCAGAGTCGCCCCTTAGGGATTTTGCCACAGAGATCCTGGTAAGAGGTTTGGAAAAAGATGCACTTCATGCTTTTCCTGTCTGTCCCAACTTCATCTTCCTCTTTTTTCCTCTTTTGTTTTTTTTTACTGAGGATAGGGAAAGACAGTTGCTTAACCATTCTGTTAGAGTGGCACAAGACCCGTTTAACATTTCACTCTTCTGAAATACCATTTACCATTTAGTTCAGTATCCGAATGTCTGAAAATTGGGTAATTTAACCTATAAAACAAAGACTGATAATTTTTTTAAAGTTTGTATCCATAAACCATACACATTATTTACACAACTTTACTGTTAGGGCCCTGAAGTGGAGATTTGTTGTATCCTATTATTAAAATATGTGAATATCCATCAGAGAATGGATTTGTTACACCAACATTGAAGCCGCTATCACATTACTACCACATCATTGACCAAGAATACTCAATAATATCATTACATAACGATTCTTTGCGTCTTCTGCAGGATATTCTATCGGGCATTGGTGAGTCCATTCCCAACCTGCTGTGCCATTCTCTGCTGTGTCGGAGGGAGGTGCCAGGCTTCCTAGAGGAGGAGGTGCGCTACCCTAAAGAGTCCCTGGCTAGTCTGGCCTATCTGCTGTTTGTCCAGCACCTAGCCATGGACACCTTCCCCTCAGTCTTCAGGTAAGAGACACGAGCCAAGACACCCCAAGATAGACGTAGCATAGTACCATCATAACTCTGTGTCTACATTGTATACTGTGTGCGCACATGGTGGAGAGCCTGAAGCCTGTAAGTAACCCTGTTGAATGTTGTTCCAATTTCAGCCCTGTCTTTATTCTTCAGTGTAATATGGATTACGTCAACCTCTTCTTAAGCAGGTACACTTTTTGGTCTCTTCCTCTTCCCAGTGTTGCAAAAAATTACCAGGAAGTGTTATACTTGAAAAAACATTTTTGTGTGTGTTTGCAAATCTAACATGATGTCTCTTGTTACTAGAACGGAAGAATCTCGACTGCAGAAAGGACTGGTAAGTTTGCTGGTACAATGAGCTCCGATTGGAAAATAAATACATGTCAAGGAACACTGTCAGTGTTGACGTTTCACCCCAATGTCTCTCTCGTGTTCCACCAGGACCTGTATGAGAGGAGCCTGGCCCGGGTGGAGGACAACAGTCTCTCTGTGCAGCTCCTGGAGCTCAAGTCCTTCATCAGTGTCCCTCAGGTCAGACTGCTGCCCAGTATCTTTATTATAGAGTGCATGTATTATAGAGGCATCAGTTGACTAATTAGTGTCTACTTCTCATCTCAGAACCTGGTGAAAGTCATGACGTTGTGCCCGATACAGACCCTGGTAAGTTCTTCATTGCCTTGGATATGACTCTTCATGTAGTAATTTTGCCTTGTGAAAAGATTATGTACTTATTTTAAACAAGCTCTGGTGAGTTACGGTATCTGTTTAATGAGGATGTGGTGTTTACTATTGGCTGAGAGTATGTCCCTTGTTCACAGAGAACTAAAGGACTCAAATTGTTGCAGTTGAGCATCGATAAGTTTGACACCGAAGCCAAATACAAGTTCTTCCAGTAAGTTTGCCCTTCTATAAAGGTGTGGACACCCTGTATATACTTACTGGAACCGGCTCATCATTGTCATAACATCCTATTTCAGATGTATGCTGAAGATAAGTCACCACTCAGGGGTAGAGGGATACATCATCAAGAACATCAGAAACCAGATTGACCTTTCACTAAAGGTAAGTGAAGAAGCTTATTTTCTCTCTTTGACTTTTTCCTCTGTTTAGAATTCCCTCCGCAGACTTTGGTGTGCAGGATAGTTGTTAACGTGGCCGTGTCTCTGCTTCTCAGCCGGGTCAGGGGAACGAGTGGTTCCTGGGGCTCCACCTGCTCCCTCTGCTGCGCCTGGTGCTGTGTCTTCCTCAGGGCCCGGAGACGGACCTCCTCCAGAACCTGGACAGGTGAGCAATGGGAACCCACTCGCCAGCCTCTGAGCATGTCACCTCAGCAGGCATGGCAAAACGTTGAGATGCTGCCATGATAACCAAATACATTCGGGAGGCAAAGCTATTGTTGATCCAACCTGCATGTTGGGTACAGTGGAACCTGAACATGTTTTGTGCTCCGCAGGGTCATGGAGTCTCTGAACCTCTTGCGGTACATGTTGATCCGAGACAAGGAGTGGGAGAACCAGGTACCATCTCCTTACCTCCTGGTAACAGATCCTCCTATCTGCTGGAATGGCATGCAAATGTAATCAAATCTCTCTGGTTTTCAGACAGGGATTTGGACAGAGCTGTATAAGATAGAAGATAACTATATGAAGCCGTTGCGTGTGGGGCTCAACATGTCCAAAGCTCACTATGAGGCTGAGCTCAGGAGCACCAAGGACAGCCAAAGGACCAACGCTAGAGGTAAAGACTCTCAAAGGAGTCATGCCACTCAAACTGTTACAGCAGCAAATTAGCCAGTGCTCTTGTTTACCTTTGTGCAAGAAATTGGATTAAATGAATTTGACAAACCTACAGCGTATTATTAAAGCCAGCTATATTTTTATGAATTTATTTAGCAGGATCCCAGATACAAGATTCAGTGTGCTCTGTCAATGTGGGGAGTGAGAAGTTGCCGAACATGACGCCAGAGATGCAGCTACAGGTAGGATTTTCGGGGGCAATTGAATCATGCTACTACCAACATGTTGTTATACTGTGTTTGTAATCCCATGGCCGGTTTTGCTCACTTTTCATTGTCCAATAGGTTCTTCACTCAGCCCTGCACACGTTCGACATGATTGAGAGTGTCCTCGCGCGAATCGAGGAAATCATAGAGGTGAAAGACAAAGCGTGAGCAACCATGGCGGCTGCAGTCTCAGAGCCAGATCGCCTGCCACTGTGTCGCACCGGCCACTTCCACCAGCCATCTAGCCTAGTTTCGTTTAGGTCTCTGGGCCTAATCGACCTCAAGTCTAACTTTCTGGGGTCATGATGCAAAGTTACAGTATGTGATTGAGGTTGTTACGCACTTTTGACATTTGTTATGAAATGAACAGCTTTAAGCTTTGACTAGCAGGACAAGACTTTGTAATTTTTTTTGCTATGTCATTTCACTAAACAGGTGTAACTTTACCCTTGTCCACCCTGTTGCACTGGATGTTCAGAATACCTTCCTGTGAAAGTCATCAGATGTGAAGCGGGTGCAGGGGTAATTTGTGACCTCTTAAGACATTGTAAATGCTAGACGTGACTTCCATTCATTCATTTGTATTATGGCTTTGCTTTCACAATTCCTTTGCTATTGTTCGTACTTGTCATTTTGTTCCCCCATACCAACTTTCTTGGCTTATTCAGGTAAATCATGTCAAATATTGTGGGTAAATACAAATATTGTGGGTAAATACAGTCTACCCTTTCTAACCCAGTTGTGTGATTTGGATCTGTAGTTCTTGAATGTAATTTTTTTCAAAATGTTTATTAGAAAGTCTACACTTTTCCAAATACATGTCATGAGCAAACATATTTAATAAATGGAGGTACAACAGACAATTCAAGCAGTCTCACACACATTCCAGTTGAGACATTTCATAGTTTGGCAAAGGGACAACAAGCATAATCACATCCTCTCCAACAACATACTTAATAAAACCTCCCAGTCATTTACATCAACAGGCAGTGGTTCAGGTTAAAAAGTCCACATATCCAGTCATAACTCACTTTATAGCTCGGAATGGAGGCTATGGCAGTTTGATGCCAACATTCCAGCAAACAATACTATAACAGCAGAACATGACACACAAGTTCCAAGCGGGTGTCAGAATCCTGTGAACAGTGGATGATGCAGTGCCTGCTGGGCTGTGATCCGTGTGGCTGGATTCAGATCCAGCAGTCTGTCAAGGAGGTCATAGGCCTCCTCAGGCACCTGGTCCCAGCCCCCCTCATCCTGAGGTTCTGGAACATTCTCCTCAGCGTTCCTGCCCCCTGGCTCCTCTGTGGGGGGTTCCTGGGGGTTGGCGATGTCTATGTTGGGGGGGTGAAGGGGCATGGCCTCATCGTCCGGGGACGACCTCCCTCTCAGGGTCTCACACAGAGTCCTCAGGTCCTGACGAGGGAGCTCACAGCTGCACATCACCGCTTTACCTGCAGGGAGAAACAGTACGTCATGGTAAACATCTGTCTTTTTACAAAGGGCGCCATTCCTCTCAAACCACAAAACAGCATAAAAAAAAAAAGAAGCTGTTAAACGCTACACACGTCTCATTAGGGTGCGATTCAAGTCGATCGTACCGAACTCCTTTGCAGCCTGGGTGGTCTCTCTGGAACCCCGTATGGTCATGATCTGGGCGAGGGCGATGAGGTCGTCATTGGCCTTGAAGAACGGGTAGCGGCCAGTGAGCAGAGAGAGCAGGATCACCCCGGCTGACCAGATATCTATGGCTACATACAGGAAACAGTTGTAAGGGCCTGGGCGGGGAGGAGTGTGTGTTCTGTGTGTAAGGATGGTTCCTCACCTGTTCCCTGGTTGGGGCATTTGGTCAGGACCTCTGGGGCTCTAAACCCTGGAGTCCCAGCCCTGGGTGCCACCTGCTGTTTCCTGTGGGAGACAAGATCAGGATTCTGTCAAGCTAAGAAGTGACTACCTCATTTTCGAAAGCAGTAAACCATGACTGGCATCATCATCCAAAACAGGAGTAAATAGATGTAGGTTCAATCCACAAGAGGTTTCAAGTCCTCACCTAGACATACAGACGTTGCAGACACGGTCAGTCATGTAGCAGTTGCAGGTGAGGCCTAAGTTAACGGCAGGGGTCCTTGGTTGTTTTTGGCTGCTGGCTGGGGTCCTTGTAGATAGAGGGTGCCGGATGACAGAGACAAACGCTCGTGTGGCAGGGTCCTCCGTTTTAGAGGGCTTTACCAGCTGAACAAACAAAATTGTATTGAAGCTTTTGTCTGACAGTCTTTAGAGTAAGAGAGTGAGAACGTTAATGATCACCTCTATCTTAGTGTCTGCTGACTTGGCAGGGGCAGGGGTGCAGCTGTTGAGGTTCCTCTCTCCAAACACGGCCCGTGGGGTTCTGCACAGGCCTGACAGCTCCTGGACAGACAGAACACACACGACTCACCCACCAATCCAAAAACCAATCCATGACTACCGACGGCACTGACGGTCACATCAACAACAAGAGGTGTAAAGGAGACGTAGGTAACGGGACAGTAGCCAAATCTAGTTAGAGCTGTACACCCAGTGCCACCTTGGTGCGTTTAGTGCGGTTGGTGGAGGTGAGTGTGGCCGCTCTCTTCGCCAGGGGCTTGACTGAGGTAGAGGAGGAGGAAGAGGAGGAAGAGGGTTGAGGTGCTGTGATGGTGGTGGGGTGCTGGGGGGGGGTTGACAGTGGTAATCTGGTGGCCCTTGGGGGTGGCTGTGCTTGTGGGGCCTTCTTCCCTGTGGAGCCCACACCCCTCTGGGTGGTCCTCTGCTTCACCACCTTGAGCAGCTCGATCTGGGTGTCCACTGTGCCCTGAGCCAGCCCAAAGTCCACCAGAGCAAACCTGCAAAGATAACAACAGCAATGTGATTTTCTTGCTCAGGAACAGTCTGGTATTTAAGCGTGTCATACAACTTCACTATGTTTTCATTACGTTTTCTCCTGGCGGTTGTACAGGAAGTTGGTGGGCTTGATATCTCTGTGAATGATGCCAAACTGGTGGATGTGTCTGAGGGCCTTGAGCAAGTGGTAGATGTACAGACGCACCTCCTCAAAACTCAGGGAGCCAAGGATGTCCTAGAGAGGATATATGCCATTAGTCTAACATCATTATCAAAGTAAGTTGTGTACATTATGTGGCTTGTGTTCATGGCCACTCACCACAAAGGGTTGGTGCTTCATATACGGCATGACAATCACCACATGGTCATCTTTTCTGAAGCAGTAGGTCACCCCCATTACGTTCTCTCTCCCACTGAACAATCAAATATGGAAACGGAAAAAAAGTTTACTTAAAAAACATTAGAGACATGTTATTGATCCTGGTTTTGGTTTATATTGCAGTTAGCTCAAGAGTGTTGTGACAGTGAGGGCAGGGGCTCACCCAGCCACAGTAAGGCACTGGAGCTCAGCCGCGATCCTCACCGGATGGCTGGTGGGGATGAGGTGCTTTAAGGCAAACTTCTCTCTCTTCCCGTCCATCAATTGAGCTTCACCCAGGTACACTGAGCTGAAAGTTCCTGACACACGCATACATTGTTTAAGTTGTCTGTTTGAATTGCTGGTAGTTTGGGTAGAAATGAATCCTTAACATACAAAAGATGTTTTGAGGTAATACCTTCACCAATTTTGTCGGTGATGCGGAATACTTTGGAGAGTTGTGGCACAGCCTTATGTAGGTAGTCAATGTCCATCTCCACATCCCCTGGAGCCAGATATAACATGCCGTTTAAGTACATAACTTTTAAACCATACATTGATGGTTAGGCTATACTGACATCAGACTTACTTGATACTTTCCTTCCTCTCTTTTTTCTATCTGCTTTAACGTGGCCATCGATGCTCTGGCTGTCATTGCGAGCTGGACCGGTTTCTTCCATGGCTAACCAGACACTTCTTGGATATCAAATAGAGCCGAATACAAAGATGAACATTTCTGCAGGTGGCAAAAAAACTAAACAAAGGTCAGGTACAAAAATAAGCGGTGTGATGTCTTGCAAGCAGTTTGAAAAGTGCTAATTTACAGTAGGAAGTTGGCTAACTCTAGCTATATTAGTTACTCCTTCACAAATAAAGATAGCTAACGTTAGCTCTGTCATGTTACTTAACTTATGGACTACAGTAGCTAGCTAGCTGCTTGCTAGTTGAACGAACAAAAACAAAACTTACCTTGTATAATAAGGTTGGTTAGCTTAATCGTTGAGCAGATTCCAATGATTTATATCAGACACAAAGTAAAGGCATACATGTTTTACACAAGGAATTACAACAGACAGTTTGACATATTTCCTCTAACTCAGTCTGTTTTGTGTTTTTGTCCGCCAACAGCAAACTCCGCGCTAAAACTGACGCAGATTGACGTCACGTCTGTGAATGGAGTCAGATGTAACTTGGCACAACTGTAAGAAAGGTTATGCTTAAAACATTAAACGTAAACGCGAAATTAGATCTTTAAACGTACAAACTCTCTCTTACGACAATAAACTAACGTTTAGGCTATACAGTATAGGGAGCAGTCTTGTAGGAATTGAAAGAATGATATATTAACAAGGTTTAGCGTCATATTTTATTCATCTGTCGTATGAGTGCATCTGGCGAATGCCTGTCGTTTACTGTACATACTCATCAATGAAGTTCCTTGGAAAGTAATTTTTGACACGGACAGTTGTTATGATATATAATATTTTCAAAAAAAATATATAACAGATAAATATATTGTTGAATCAACAGCAGAATCCATGCATTTGAAAATGTCCAGCATAAATATCCATAAAAAGCAGTATAACAAGCATTAAATAGTCAGCAATATATGAAAACCATACCACACAACACCATAACACAATACCAACAAAAAACATAATACAAAAAACAGTGAACAAACTGACATCCTTAGACACAACTAAAAGATTCCATCAAAGATTCCAAGGAAGGCCTCTACTTCTCTGTTGTCTTCTACTTGAGTCCTTTAAATGAAGAATAAATAGAATCGTTATCTTTTATAATGTTCAACACATGTAGAATAAATAATGTTTCTAATGATGTGTTTGATCTGTTTTATATGTGTCTCTACCTGGTATTTCCAGTCACATTTTTATTGTTAGGGATAATGTCAGTCTTCTTGGAGAAGAAATCAAACCTTCCTCCTGAGGAGACTGTTTCTATGTCACTCGGTTTGGAAAACGGCAGAGTTGGTGCATTTACTGTTGTTTCACTGAAGGCTTTCTGTATAAGGTCGGAAATAACAGGTTTTGGTGTTTCTGGTAGGACTAACAAAGACACAGTCTGACATTGTAAGTTGTCACAGTTACCTTGTCATGGTGATTCCACGGTGCGGATGCCTGGTGGTGTGGTCTGACTGGAGGAGGGGTTACTGACATCTCTGGAATAACAACTGGCCTGAAACACAAGCATACTACATGTCTTATGCAGACTCACAAGTTATATGTAGTATCAAAAAGATTGTAGTCCTTGTGACTGTGACACATGTCTGTAGCTTGGCCTCACCTTACTGGGGTACTAGTCATAGTGAAGCGTGGTTTCAGTTGTGCTTGAATGGGAGGAAGTGGTGTTGAGTAGCCTGAAGACAAAAACGGTGTTACTATAACTGTATGTAGTGATCAATCAGGCAAAAGGGATGAGAGTCGATTCAGATTCATTTTTACTTCCTTTTACTGTTATAATTCATAACTTGAAAATACCTTTTGACTGAGTATCTACCTATTGACTTGCTGCGGTCCACTGCCAGTGTTTTGGCAGTGCAGGGCATCTCACTAGCATGTACCAAGTTCTCCTCGTCAAAGTCATCCCAGTCATCCCATTCATCTCCCAGGTCAAAGTTCACGTTCGGGGTGTGCAGTGACGAGAAGAAGCTGCTGTCGTTGCCAGAACCAGTGCTGGGACTCTCAGCGTAACCTCTGTTCTCAGTGTGGTCAGCTGGTTCACTCCACACAGGGACACCTGAAGAAAAGAACACACGGTTAGGCCTGGTTGATACATTTCCTATCACATAAGTAAGCTGTTGCGATAAAAAGTAGTTGAATGCCATGTTAACATGACATGTATTGTAACCATTCACACACTGTTTGATTAGCCAGGAGTGCTACATAATGCTTTCTGGTTCTGTCAGTGTGTTGTGAGCCGGCAGCCATACTTTGTGACAGGGCAGGGGTTTGGATAGCTGGAACCGCCTCCTTCTCTACACCCATGGTCTCATAGATATCTTCTAGGTAGTCACCATACTCTGCAGGATTCCGAACATTTCCAAGTGTATTTTTTAACACCAGGAGTGTTTATTTTACTTGTTGAGTGTCTATATACACTACCAGTCAAAGGTTTTCGAACACCCCCATTTTTTCAATTTGTATTGAAATGTAAGCAGTTCAAGTCCAGTGAATAACCTGAAATGGTACAAAGGTAAGCAGTAAACTGCACAAAGTTAAAACAAATTGTTTAGGTTTTTCAATTAACAAAGGAAGACAGACAGACATTATAACCTTTTTTACTCTCTTTACTTTAGATAGAAATTGCACCTGGCAACTGGAGGAAACTCTGACAGGAAGAGGTCTGGCAGACCCAAAGCCACAACAGAATCAGAAGACAAGTTTCTGAAAGTCAACAGCATGTGTGATAGGCGGCTCACAGGACAACAGCTTCAAGCACAGCTTAACACTGGTCGAAGTAAGCAAGTCTCAGTTGATGGTTGAAATGCTGCAAAATGCTGTGGTAGCAGTTTTGGTTCAGGGTGCCACTCACTCTGTGGAAGTTGCCGACTCTGGATCCAGAAAAAGAGCCCCCAAACCATCACTTTCAACCATCAACTTGTGCTTGAAACTGTTGTCCTGTGGGCCACCTATCACACATGCTGTTGACTTTCAGAAACTTGTCTTCTGATTCTGTTGTGGCTTTGGGCCTGCCAGCCCTCTTCCTGTCAGTTTCTTCCAGTTTCCAGGTGCCTTTTGATGGTGTAGGAAACTGTACTCACTGACACCTTGGCTTTCTTGGCAATTTCTATCTAAAGTAAAGACCTACACTTTTAAGGGTTATAATGGTCTGTCTGTCTTCCTTTGTTAATTGAAAACCTAAACATTTTTTTTATACCTCTGGCAGTTTACCGCTTACCTTTGTACCATTTCAGGTTATTCACTGGACTTGAACTGCTTAAATGTCAATGAAAATGTAAAAAAAGGGGGTGTTCTAAAACTTTTGACCGGTAGTGTAGGTCCACTCCCTATATAAACACTCCTGTTGTTAAATGAACATTGAAATTTGCTCTGCGGCACAGCGTCCACTTGTGACACCAAATATATGATCTGTTGTGTTTGGTTGTATTTGACTGGCAGCCTTGCAAAATCAGAAGGTGAAACCATATCAATTGCTAAAATCACCATTAACAATGACGAAAATGCATTAATTGTGTGTTAGTAGTTCTGCATTTTTTACCATTGTCAAAGCTTTCCTGATATGCCAGTTCTTGAGTTGTAGCAAACTCCTCTGCTGATTCTACACTCTGAGCACTGTGGTACCTTCAAAACAAATACAGGTAAGCGAATCACTCCTTTTAACTGCAATAATTAATGTAATTTGTCAATTTCATCAAGAAACGGTTTATGGTCAGTGGTTGTATGGAGTCAGAGTTGGTATCCGTACATCTTCAGTTGTGTTTTGCAACAGGAGGAGATTCTTTACCTGCTGACACTAGGTAGGGTCGGCTTGGGTTTATATGAGAACCGCTGCATATTCACAGACTCACTGTCACCACACGTTCTCATCTAAATATCAGAGAAGGTAAAAAAAAGAATGCTTTTCCCAGTTTTAGTTAACAAGAGTAGTTCACACGAGTGATCAGAATCATAGTAACGGAAAGAGTTCACATTTCCTTGACCTTGAGGCGCTTGACAGGAGTCTCAGCCAGCGCATCGCTCCTATTCTTCAAGTCTCTAAGGTAGGTGGAGAAACTCGACCCAGGGTTCACAGGCCTCTTCATAACCCTGGGCACTCCAACTTTGCCTAGGAAACACAGCCCCGTCCAGAGAATATAGAACAACATCAGAACCATACAATGAGTCAAATATCATTTCTCCATGATTCTGTCAGACCACTGGATGTGGAAATCTGTTTGAGTGGCAGCACTCACAGCAGTCATGGCCACACAGATCCTTGTTTTTGCAAAAGTGGTTGCACTGCCTTTTGCCAGGATCTGGTTCTGAGAGGCCTATGTTAAAGCAAGACACAAATCAAACACACATTTACTGCAGTAAAAAGCCTGGCTATTTTCATGGATCAATGTCAATAATAGTTTCAAGATATAATCCATATCTGTTTTTACATTAACGTAGGGCAACAGACCTACCCTTTTCTGTCTCACATATGGATGTGGCATTCCTCCCCTGTGCAGCCGCCCCAGCCTGTGGAGCTGGGGGCTGGGCTCTGGGCCCTGAGCCCTGGGCTCTCTGATGGCTGGTCAGGGCTCTCTGCATCCCAGGTGGAGGGGGCTCCATAGGTTCAGCTCCGAACCTCTTTGCTCCAGAATAGAAGGCACTGAACTTCTGCTGAATGTCCAGTCCCACTATAAGACAGAGCATGGCATAGCTGAAATAGGGCAATGATGGAAACATGGTAGAATGTTTTATTAGTCTGAAAAAGTATGGGTTGCGGGCGTTGATGTAAAACAGTAAAGACGTCGTGTTGATGTCCAGATTCTATCTGCCCTACCGTATTCTGAGCTGATCAGATTCACACTGATCTCATCTCCTTTTGAAGCTTTTGCGACCTCTATCTTCTTGGACCAACTGCCAGATTTCAACAGCATCGAGTCTCTGATGAAAGAGAGAGAAGGGGGGGGGGGGGTTTATGTGATGTACGTGTGTGTCTGTGGATACATCAGGCCATGAAGGGACACCATGTCTTACGAGAGTTTTTGCAGGAAGACCACGTTGTTGTCACAGTCCCCAATCAGCAGGGTGACATAGTGGTGGTCGGGAGCTGTCCTCTTAGACAGAAGATCCTCACGGTTCTTCAGGTTGACCGTCACCACGATCTCGGCAGTGGCAACGCTGTATCTCGGAAGCTAGGACAGAAAATCATCGAAGAATCTTCTGTCGAATCAAACTAAAACCTACTAAATTGTATAGATTTTCTTTGGATTGTAAATGTAGTGCAAGGAAGTAATGTGACAGAATTTTCACCATGCATTATACCTGCTCCAAACTAGCTTCATACTTGGGGAGACCGATGATGGACTCTCTGATTTGGTTGCCAAATGGAGGATGTCTGTTGACAATCTGGCAATACCAATGTACTTAATCAGTGCTGTGAAACTGCTGGAAATAGATCAGTTCAGTCATCCATACTGTAACATATCAGTGGTGAGATCTCACCAGCTCCAGTTCTCTGGCGTTGGTTTGCTCGATCTTGTTGAAGGTGGTGAGGCCAGCATTCACCAGGGCAGTCGAGAGGGTCAATCCTGGAACAAAGATGAAAGTGTACTATTACACAAACTTTAGATTTGAAAATGGATCTTTTAGGTAAAATAAACAACATAAGGTAAAGAAAACAATATGAGCATTAACACATAAGCATTTACTGCTGATGTTAACACTGAACCTATTTTCTCCAGTTGCTTTGA
Source organism: Osmerus eperlanus (assembly GCF_963692335.1). NCBI lineage: Eukaryota > Metazoa > Chordata > Actinopteri > Osmeriformes > Osmeridae > Osmerus > Osmerus eperlanus. Next base: position 3,846,693 of record NC_085033.1, read on the forward strand.
AACGTAGGGTGAGTTCTCCCACAGCTTAGCCCTGAAACACTTGGCCAGGATCAGGGCGCTGAGAAGAGCAGAGAAGCCGGTCTTGGAGCGCTGGTTTAGGAACTCTGCCAAACCTAGTGAAGGTCAAAACAACAGTAACCATTTATGACTAAAAAGCCTTATTTGAACTTGTTCTACTTATTATTAAGTCTCACTGCTATATTTCCATCACACTCAAACAAAAGTAAATACATACATTTGCTGATTCTGACTCCATTTCTGAAGATTTTTGCTGTATCCTGGGTGAGCCCAAACTCCTGGATAGGGATGGAGCTCAGCTGAGCCTGAATCAAGCTGAAGAGAAGAGAGTGACACACAACTGTCAACTATAACTGGAACTCCCTGCTTGCTTGAATAAGCACTACAATCACCCAAGCTTGACATACCAGTTCACTTTCATTTCGTTGTTTTTGATTTTTCCTTCCATGGAATACCTGTTAAATAAAACATACACTTTTAGTTGTGGAACCCAAATAAAATTAAAATAAAACATTATTCCTGTTGCTCTTGTATAGTACCTACTTCTGACCTGACCTGTTCACTCATTCTAGAACATGTTCTACTCTGACCTGATGGTGATCCTGTTCTTGTCCTTGTTTAGAGTGTTCAGAGTTCTCTTCTCATTAACTCTCAGCTGCACATCAGAGAACTCTTTGCCCCTTGCCAGCAGTTCAATCTGGGTGAAACACCAGCTTTGATTTGAGTATTCCCGAATGATAATCTCAATTCTCTATGAATCTTCATCAAGTTTACATATTCATGCCAATAAATGACCTGACTAACAACAAAAGCGAAGTAATCTAAAGCAATTCCTACCATCTCAGGTAAGGTCTCTGTTCCAGACACTTTGCTGAACTCCTTCATGGTGTCGAAGGCTACACAGTATCTCGCCATCAGCCTGCCTCCCTCTGAGGAGGACAAGAAACATGAGATTCCAAGGTCGCCGACGCATCTAGTCTTGACTGAAATATACAACGAAACTTGAAATGATGGACAATTCAACAAGAATGGCTCACCTGTAGCTTTGATGTTGACATCTTCATCCATGGTGACCAGGTCTATGGACGCCAGCGAGTTGAGGTTCTTCAAACAGAGCTCTGAGGACGAGTAAAAAGAGAGGCACTCACTTAGTTATTGAGGACTTTTTACAAGAAGTCTGCAGACTTCCAGGAAAACATTGACAGCCTACCTTGCAATTTGGCTTCAATTCCACGTCTGTCCAGATCACTGGAAAACCCTGCAAAAAGCATCATGAGAAGCTGTTTTCTTTGTCTCTCCGTGAGGCATTGTTCAACATGAACTTTGTCTTTTTTCCAAGAAGAAGAAACCAGAGTTTTGAGAAGAGAGGCTGTGTCCTGGTTGCACCCCTTACCGTAGTGTTTGGGGTTCTTCAGGGCTCGGATGTAGAGGAAGGTGGAGCGAATCCAGTCCAGGGCCATATGGACGTCAGAGATGGTGTGGAGGACGATCTCAGCATTCAGGTGCTCCACCAGGTGACCATGCAAGCTAGGTAGGACAACAACATTTGGGATGCCGAGTATTGAAGAGAAATAATAATATATACCGGTATATATAATAATAATAATAATAACAATAATATGTATGGTCTAAGAGCAAGACCGTGCAAGTTAGTCCATACCTGCTCTCTATGATCTCTGCCCCATTCATGAACTGCATGTACTTGTCTTTGGTTTGGGACTTGGTCATGATCACTGCAGTTGCCGAGGAATCAAACTAGAAACACAGCAAGTATTTCAAAACAAAATAGTTGCTGGTGCTGATCCTGTGTAGACTGGCTGCGATGTCACCTTCTTCTGTGTACCTGCGGCCGGCCGGCTCGACCAATCATCTGCAGCATGTCGGCCTCGCTGTACTCCTCGCAGGAGCCCCCGATGTAATGCATGGTAGACTTGACCACCACCAAGTGGGCGGGCAAGTTCACGCCCATAGCAAGTGTGCTGGTGGTGACTGAAACACAACAATCGGTTACCACCATTTTTGCCATTTAGGGATATCTCCCCATCACAAACCTTCCCAAAGAATACACACATCTGGTAATAGATTTTATTTCATATTTTCCCATTCAATTATATTACATACTAAAGACTGGATAACTGTTTTAACACAGACTGTCTGTGTCTGTTTTTATCTTGATGCTTGTATCTAAATGAGAACAGCTATGACGTGGTGTAGCAGGTGTCAGAGGGTGTAATGCTCACACAGTACAGGCAGGTCTCCCATGGTGAAGGCCTCTTCAATGCACTTCCTGTCTGACATATCAACTCCGGCATGGTGGTAACCAACGCCCACCAGCACCAGATCTGGACAGGTTCAACACAGATGGTTACTAAAAGCCTTCTCGCCTGTGAGGATCCTCCTTGGACATTCACAACATGAATCTCTACCCACCTCTGAGTTTAGAATCTTGGATGGAGTTTGCATACTTTGTCAACCTGAAACAAGATTACCAGCAACTCTGGTTCAGTGTGACTGACAAGAAGTATGAAGTTATGTATGCCTGGCTGGTTCCTGGTTCCTGTATGGTTATTATGGTTAATGTATGCCTGTTTCCTGGTTTTGCCAGATAAACAACACCAGGTACCGAATAACTAGGAATGGTTCACACCTCTGCTTATGCTCGATGCTCATGATGAATCTGGCATCCTTGGCCAGGACAGTGGCCGACTGCTGAACTCCCTTCCTGGTGGAGCAAAACTGTAGGAATACAAGGAAGCAACGTCAACCACAGTCACACTTACTGAACTGAAATGAATACCTTGCCGTAGTGGAGTAAGAAACCGGGGAGAGAGGGGTTCCCACCACAAGAGAAGGCTTATGGTCTGAGTAGGTCTGAATGATGTTGGCCATCTTGTAGTTGAGCGACAGGTCAAACTTGAACTCTGTCTGGTTGCTGCTGCAGGGAAAGCCCAGCACCACCTTCCTCAGTTTGACCGGCCGGTGGCTCTCGTCCATCTCCAGACAGGTAGCAGGGCCTCCAGAGTCACAGAGCCAGTCAGCTATCTGCACACACACAATTACACAAGACGAACCAAGAAAGAAAAATCAATCCAACATTCCAGCGTGACTGGTGCACTTAACAACCCTTCGTGTTGTTGTCTTCTGGCCATTTACTTACGTCTGCGATGTTGGGAATGGTGGCAGAGACGGCCACGAACCTCATCGAGAGGTCTGCCTGGGGGTTCTCAGAGATCCTGTAGGCGTGGACTGTTTTCATCCTACTCACCACCACCTCCAGTGTGGCTCCACGAGTCTTGTCCTTCACCACATGGACCTGAGAGCAGAATGTATCAAATAAGGATGAATGAAAGATATATCTATAAAACCGATCACATATGAAACTGTCAGTAACACCTTTCCACTTTTCGATCCAGGTGCTTGTGATAAGGCCTTAAGTTATTAAGTCTTGTCAATAACAGGCATGCAAACAGGTCAGGTGTAAAAAAGGTGAGAACGATACGGCGAACCCCCAACCCTCTAGGGGGGATGCCCCCGGAAGAAACTAGTATTAACACATCATTACTGTGCAGTTGCCATTTCTGAGGGACCATTAAACAGGCCGAGTGTGGAGCTGACCTCATCAATCAGAAAGAGTCGGACCAACTGCAACAGGCAGTTATCCCTCCACTTCCTGGTCATGCTGTCCCATTTTTCCTTGGAAAAATAGCGTCAAATACTTCACAACCATGGCATGTTAAATTACATGCTAACACGGTGCTCAACAATATCACCACAATATTTCCCTCACTGGTGTAGTCATAATGATGTGGGCATCCTGAATCTCAAAGAAGTCATCGATTTCTGTGTCTCCTGTCAACTCCTTGCAGCTAAGCCCCAGAGGTCCAAACTTCTGTTTCCAATCTTCATACCGCTGGCTGCACAAAGCTTTGATGGGGGCCACTGAGAAGTATGTAAGACTGCATTATTAAGCTCTTGTGTCTTGTTATCCATTACCATCACCAAATGACCATTTGTCATTGATTTTCAAGATGGAGACAGAGTGCTTACTGTATACAGCTTTGACATTTCTCCAGGGCTCTGAGGTCTCCATCAGTAATCGGGTGATGGCTAGCTCAAACAGCACTGTTTTACCAGAGCCAGTTGGGGCACAAGCCACAAAGTTCTTACTTGTGTAAAGGACCTGTAAACAGTTAGATGTGTGTATTATCATGTATGTATTCTGATAGGAGGAACCAGCAATGCCCATCATTAATTATTCATGCTTACATCATCCAGGGCTTTAGACTGGACATAGTTGAAAAAAGGGAACTCCTTGAAAACAGATCTGAACTTTGCAGCTGTGGTTGGGCTGAGGAAACATTCCAAATACATTTGCTTTTTATGCATCACACAGGTTTAAACATGTATGCTCTCATTCTTTGAAGTAAAGGATACGGATTTCAGACACTGGACGGAGCACTCCAGCCCCAGAACTACCTAACAACAGAGGATAAATTGCAGAAACAAAGTCTTTAATCCATAGGCCTTGACAGGCCAACCCATCAAGGCTTTAAAAACACCATCCAGTGGTCATCTTCCATCATTGCAGTGCCACGTAAAGTATTATTTTCATCAATCCAGCATGCATATAATTTAGACATTAAATAATTTCCATTTGATCACGTTTCTATATTTCTATCCCTCATCATATTTGTCATCATAATGCACAGCAAATTGATGGAAACACAGTGAAAAAAGATATGCCGTCTTTTTAAGGGAGCATTCATGTTTTTTTATTTCCGAATTTCCCTTCTTTACACCTTAATCTATTTGGCTATTTGGCATCCATTTAAAAATGCAGACAAGCAATCAGTCTATCTGAACTGCACCTTGAATGTGGAGGGGCTGGGGTGTCATGGGTAGAACATGAGCCTTCTTTGTCCCCTTTTCCTGCATCGGCTGTGGGGGACCTCCCGCTGCAGGCGGGCCCAGACCTGGGAGGGGCCTAGGGACAGCAGCTGACTGGCTCACCGGCTGAAGCTCTGTCGCCATGGCAACCTGGTGGTGAAGGAAAGTTTGTTCTCTGGGCCTTGGCTGGCTTCTGTGGTCGCTGCTCACGTCTGTTTCTTCGCTGTTCGATACCTGCCCGCTTGGGGGTTTGAACAAACTGTCATCATACAGGGAGAGATAGAAAATGTTGATAATTAATTCTATAATCAAATATTGATTATATTTTTCTCTTAAAAAAAATCTGTACATGATTAACTTTCTTTATAAGCAGGCTGCAGTCAAGACACTCATAATTGGTCCACTTACCTTCTCCTTAGAGGGGGGAAACTTCTCGTCTCCAGCACATGACAGGAATCCTGTGGGGTTTCACTGCTACCTCTGTAACTCTTAGCTTCGACCTCCCAGGGGCTATACCTGTCTTCCTCCCCAGGCTCTTTGCCATCATCAATGTTTGGAAAATGTGTATTTCTGATGGTGAATTTGTCACTGCCTTCTACTCTTTTCAGTGGTGGGAGAAATTTCTTAGACTTCTGAGAGAAACCTGTGTTAGAGGTGAAAGGAGAGTGTGTGTGTAGTGATTTATGAAACAGAATCTAATTGATCCTATTGCTGGGACCGATTGTGCTGAGACACACCTCATGATGCTTGAACTTACTGTATGATAAACTCTCTGCCTCTCTCTGAATGTCCTGAGTCGATGGAATCTGGGAGTTGGAGGGAGGGGGTTCCAACTGCCAATGCCTTACCTCTTGACAAAGTGGCTTTCTAAAGACAATTGGAAAGTGACAGGTTGAATAGATATTATATCTCTATTATATGTCAAGTTCATACCACTATATTAGTTCCTGAATGCCAAGTCAAGATCCTGTGGGGACTAATGTGGGAAGCTGTCCCAACCCCGGAGACCACTATTCCTCCGAGAGCTGCCAAGTCTCAGATATGTTCCTAGTTTTATACTCACACTTTGTGCACAACTGGCCCTTCAAAGAAAAGGCTTTCTAAGGACAGGCTGCAGTCTTCAGGGTCCAACATCTCCTTAGGTCAAATATGTTATGGTCATGTGATCCATATGAGGAGAGAGGGAGGAATCTAAATATCCATGTGAATTGTTGCCTTGATATAATTTGATAGTCATTGTTGGTATGCCTGGTTGGATATCATTCGTTCATGCAGCCATGCACTCTATTCTGTTCATATAACTAACTTATTAACAGTACTGCTTAAACTGATAGTGGTGCCACACGTAATCGGTGAGTCATTAGTTCTAGTACAAAATGTGCTAGTACAGACGGTTGTGCTAGCCACTAGCTTGCTAGCACTCATTGTCAAGTATCAATTAAATGCAGTCCTTTAGCACACTTATACGCTCTATTGATGGCCTACTATCTGGCAGATATTGTACTTACTTCTGTACATGGATTAGCGTTTCTAAATTCCCTTTCAAAAAAGTAACTGGTTAGCTAGATAGAACAGCCACGGACAGGCAAACTGGTATTTTAATTATTGAGGGAGTGGGCACGAGACTACTGATCTTTGACCGCGCATCTGTCCTATATGGCCACATGTAGTAGCCTATGTTAACCCTCGTGCTGCCTTCGGGTCACATGACCCAAAGGTTCATAACGAACCATCATTGTGTTTACCCAATTTTACCCAATACAAAAACAAATAAAAATAATTTTCTTCTAACCTTCGCAATGTGGGGGGTCTGAGACAGCCCGACGGTTAAAAGAAAATGCTTCACTTTGTTTTTGTATGCGGTAAAGTTGTCGCAATACGACGGTGGGTCACAATGACTGATGGGTCAGAACGACCCGAGGAGAACACAAGGGTTAAACACGTATTTTGCTGATGGAAGTTCATGTATTAAACTATAATCATTTTAAAACCACGAGGCTTTTGGGTACTGACCGCTCTTTAGTATTTGACCTCTTTATCTACCTAGGCCTACCTTTATCTACCTAGGCCGATACATTACTGGTGATGCTGTCAGGTGGGCTGGTCGAACGTCCAGTAGGCCTAGGCCACTTACTAAACCAGAGACAAAATAACAAGATAAGGGAACATAAGGTGTAAATTATCAGTGGATGTCTGATATCCATTTTATAATCTATGGAAATAAACGTTAGATTTTAGTTCATTCTTTCATTCAACTGTAACATTCATCTGACATGAATTAGCTCCCGGTATGCCATTTGTAAAATATTTTTGCAACCACAGAACTCATTTGTATTTTATTGATTGATTTGAGAGAGAGAAATATAAGGTTGTAGGCTACTTGAGCTACCCATTGGAAAGTAATAATTAAAGTAGCATATTCATTATAGATTGTTTTGATTGATCCTCTTATATGCACCCAAAAAATTAATAATGAAATCTGGATTAGGCTATATTCAAACGTTACAATTTAACAATTCTTTGTCACTGGCACTGATCTTGCAATTATGTGTTTGTGGACAATGGTGGTTTACCAGAGTGAAAACGGAAAATGTCAATACCATTATTGGGCGCGCCATTTTAATCCACCATTATTACGAGTTTTATCAACAATTGGGATTTATTATTAACCCAAATCTAATACCTTCTAACTAAATAGATTGTAATTAACTCGGGATATTTCATACCACCTAGTTGGATAAAACGATATTTTTCTTTGGGGGGCAAAGTTTTACTAGGGCATCAATAAATGCGACATCAGTTGCTGCTCATGTAATAAAAGACAACATTGTACCAAACAGTTTGGAGACTGTGGAATTTTTATTGTAAGGGAGGTTTGTAAATCTAAACGTTTAATTGGAATTTGGCAGTATTGTTGTTCGTGTACCCTCTCTTATCAATGGTTTAGTCCGCACAGACCACTGAGGAAAATGGCGACTGTGCAATGGATGGAAGACGAAAGTGAGAAATAATTTAATGTAGCGGTTAAAGTGCACATTGACTGTATTTACATCGTACAGAGGTGATGTTGACTATATTATTCTACAATGTAGTCATGTATATTTATTGCCGAGGCATAGCTGATGTTTTTATGGTATTGTTTTTAGTATTGAACATAAAAAGACTATCGTTAGCTAGCCATCTACTGCAAGCATCTAACAACACATCATCATGATTACCGAGAAAAAGCTAGCCAGCTTCGCCTTCAGCTAGCTGGAGCACCTTTGCTTACTTGGGCTCTACAAAAACCCTTACTAGCTTGCCGTTCTTTTGAACGCAGAGGTTGGGATTCCATGAATTGTACCAAGTGGGTCA